>NC_030677.2:199367742-199667742 GCF_000004195.4 Xenopus tropicalis | reverse complement strand
AGTGCTGGGCCTGAGGTTTCCTCCAGAAGGCCTGAGGTTTCCTCCAGAAACAAAACCTACTTAGGACTTCTTAACTGAGAATCACTAATAATATGCTGCAAAGCAGGAGTTAGTAAGGCATTGCCAATGTTCTGTATCACACCGATTGCTCTGTTATATACTGGTGTTCCGTACTGCCTGGGTGTAGCACATGGAACCATCTTCTGATTTATATGCAAGGGCTGCCTCAGAGTGTAAAAGATCAGATTCAGCCCAGAGGCCCTCTGTTATTGACAGGATTAGAAGAAGACATTTTAAGAGGTACCTCAGATGCTCTTTGTCTTCCATTTACTTTGTTGCCAGGACAGCTTCTTGAAGATAAAAATCTTATATCAAACATTAGAATTAATACCTGCCATTGACATCTAAGCCAGTTGACATGGTAACTCCATTTAAATAGGTTACGGATTGGCAAACAATGAAAGTATTTGAGTTGCATAATCATGTTGAGAAGGAACAAGACAAAAGGTCATTATAAGAGCCACTCATAATGATATTAATGGAAACTCAATATCAGTGACAACAACATTGGGATCAAATGACCTTAACCCCTGAATTATCTGTGTGTTACAAATCATCAAAGAAGGCAACACTTGGGCTAATGTTCTTGGTATCTCTCTGGGAAGGAAGTGCTGGTAATGATAGAGTAGTGTGAGATGTACTGTGTGTTGTTTGCCTTTGATCTAGGAAGTTGCCCATGTATGGAAAGGTAATAAGTTTGCTTTCTTAGTGCTTTTTCCCTTAAGTACTGTTTTTTTTTAAATCAAATAAAATGAGAGGTGCACAAGACAAACATTAAGGGCCTTGCTTGGTGGCCGAGGGAAACTGGAGCAGTCAGGGGCAGATCTACCGCATTTTCTTCTGCAAGAACTGAAATTGTCTGAGAAAAAAGGCTCATAATAAATCCCTGGGCTGTTTTTTAAGGGTGCAGAATGAGGGAATGCAGTATTTTACACAACGGATAAAAACATCGGTCTATATCAGGGATCCCCAACCAGCAACATGTCGCTCCCCAACCCCTTGGATGTTGCTCCCAGTGGCCTCAAAGCAGATGTTATTATTTAATTTCTGGCTTGGAGGCAAGTTCTGGTTGAATAAAAACCCAGTGAAAAGCCAAACAGAGCCTTCTGTAGGCTGCCAGTCCACATAGGGGCTACTAAGTAGCCAATTATAGCTCTTATTGGCACCCCCAGGAACCTATTTCATGCTTGTGTTGCTCCCCAACACTTTTTCCATTTAAATGTGGCTCACAGGTATAAAAGGTTGGGGATCCCTGGTCTATACAGTATATCTTCAAGTAATAGCATTCTGAACTATGGGGTTGACCTCAGGGGCACCTGCATCACTATAAAAAAAAAAAATTTTTTTGCACCTTAAGGGCAATATCACATGAGGCGCTTAGTTGCCTGCAATAAATCTCCTCTAGCGGTGGCGACTAATCTCCTCTAAATTCTTTCCCACCGGCGATAATGTAGATCGCCAGATTATTGCCAGTAGGAAAGCATTTGGAGGTCACCACCCTTAGAGGCAGGGGTGTATTTAGTTCCGGTTGCTGCCCTAGATACCAGAGCTAAATACGTCCCTACATCATACACTTGAAGTCAATTCCACACTTACTACCAGTTCTTTGTAAAGATGGAAAATCAACCCCTCCTCCCGTGAATCTATACCCCTTTTAATACAGCTCAAAACCTTGTTTGCCCTTGCAGCTGCTGCCTGGCATTGCTTGCTACAGCCAAGTTTATTATCTACAAGGACTCCAAGGTCCTTCTCCATTATGGATTTGCCTAGTGCAGTCCCATTAAGGGTATAAGTGGCTGCATATTTTTACATCCCAGGTGCAAATATGTAAGTTGCTTAGAATTGTTTTCACCTTGTAGGGCTCATTTATGCCCAGAAGAGCAGTTGCCCCACAGTCAGTTGTGCATAAAACCACTTTCATTAAGGGACTTGGAGCTTACCTATAGTTGCGCTTGGTGCTGCTCAATCCCTCATTCACAGTGTTGGACTGGGCCAGCAGGAGACCGGGAAAAAATTATGTGGGCCCCAGCCCTTGTGGGCCCTACTGGCAAGGGGGGGGAGTCCCTGGCCTGGTGGGTTTTGGGTGTTAGGGGGGCCTGGCCGTGTTGCTCTTATATAGCTGAGCATGTTCTTTCCTCTAACAGGAGCAAAAGTTATGTCCCAGTAAAGCACCATGGGGATTGGATGGGCTGGAGGGGAAGTTCAAACTTCAATCATTCAATCCCTGTGGGGCTCTACTGGGACTTAGACTTCAGAGAAAAAAAGGAACAGTACAGAAAGCTGTGTAGGGAAAAGAACATGCCGGCACAGGAGCCCCTTCCAACCCAAGTCTGTAGCTCACTGACAGCAGGGGGCCCAGCTAAGTAAAAGCAAGTGCAGCACTGCCGTTACCCTTTGGAGGTAAGGTTGGTGACAGGGGTAGGGGGCCCTAGCGCCCTCAGTCCTACACTGTTCCTGCCTTCCGTTCCAAACCAAGTGATGTTGCTCCTATTGACTCCAGGGTCCCTTCAGTTGCCACAGTTCAGTTGCGGAGAAAGAATAGGGTGCTCATGTCACTCACAAGCAAACACCAAAAATGATACCAGGCAGACACAGAGCATATTTGACGCAATTGCACACTATTTGGACATACGCAATTGACTTAATTTTAGACAAATTGCACCCAATTGTGGTAGCCACAGTGCAACTACATCAAAAGCGCTGCTGCGTTGCAACCACGATGGTGCTAGAATATAAAAAAACCTGCATCGTGGGGAAAAAACTATGACAATTGTGATCAAAATTGCATTTTGCTCCCTGCAGGGAATGCGCAGGTGTGAATCATCCCTTGAGTGGCTATACTGACATAAGCACTTGATTTAGCGCAACAGTGGTGCCTTTTGCACGTGGCTTGTTTCATTCCCACTCCGTGTGTATCTGACATATAATTCCCAGTTTATTTGTGGCACTGTGCGTTCATTTCAGACACGACTTTCTCTAACAAACAAGGTGAGGGAGGTTAAATATAAGTACTGTGTCTGCCCAACGTCTGGAACTCACGCACCCAAACAGTCTCTCAGCTAAAGTGACAGCCAACCTTTCCAAACACCTTTTAGTCATATATATAATATCCATATAATAGTCATAAATAATCACCAACTCTAAGTGCAATATACATCAGTTAAAAAATGTGCAGCCTTTTCATCATTGTTCAATGTAATAATATGGTTTGGAACAGTTCCATAAGCCCGGCCCCAACTTCTCCCCCATTGCGCATTTGTAGATGCCCCCCATGTGTGTTTTATTTATGGCAAAGATAAAAATATAAGATGCCTCAATAAATGGCGCATAGAACAAAGATGATTGGTGCGCCCCCCCCTACCCCGGGGGTCACCCCTGTAAAATCCAGCTGTGCACTGAGTTCAGCTTTTCACTAAGAGCCGGATTCAAAGAATAAATGACAATGGAAACAGTAGTGTAATGAAGTCAAGGGCGCCCTCTAGTGTGCATTTACCTGCAATGCCCCATGTTCCACCTGAATAATGGTCTGTCCTTTGGGTACAGGATCTCTACAGATCAAGGAAAGGTTTATCAAAAGTTTAGAACTTAATAAATTCACCCACGTTCTGTTTATTCTTATGGGGTTTTTAAAAATTTATCATTGATAAATACACTTCTAAAAATCCCATAGGAACATGGGTGTTTATGTAATCACTGATTGCATCACTGATTACATACCTTAAAGGGTTACGCCTATGTAAGTTGTCTAAATTACAATTATTTTCTAGCTTTGTTACCATTTTATACAATATTATATACGCAGAGGTGTTATAAATCTATTATTTGAGAATTGGCCAAATACGCAAACCAGAAGATTTAATGAAATACTGAACAGGATATTAACCCTGATTCGACCTGTTAAATTGAAGCACAATAATGACAGGAAATCCCAAATCTAATGCATGGGGCCCCGTGTTCCATTAAACTACAGGTATGAGCCTTTTTATGCAGAATGCTCAGGACCTGGGGAGCCTATGGGAGATGGTCTTGCCAAAATTTGGAGCTTTCTGGATAATGGGTTTTCCAGACAATGGATCCTATACCTGTACCTGCAACTGAAAATGTTATCTTTAACCCTAAGTCTACAGTGAGCACCATGCAGCAATGCCCCCTGGGTACTACAAGTAAATACAGGTTGGCCAGTCAGACTGAGCCTCTATAGTGTAAATCAGATGGGAATTCACAGACCTGTACAGGGGCACTTGCACAGGCATTAGGCTGAGGTTACATGTGAGTATACAGTATGGGGGTGATTTATCAACATTTGAATTTTTTTGGGCTAAAACTCCCAATATTCGAATTATAGTCCGAAAACTCAAATGTTCACACAGTCCCTTCCCAGAGGCTATTTTCCCCCCACTGCTACTATAGGCACCATCTCTCCCTACTATACCTGCTATCCCACAGCCCCAGTCCCTTCCCAGAGGCTATTATCCCCCCACTGCTACTATAGGCACCATCTCTCCCTACTATACCTGCTATCCCACAGCCCCAGTCCCTTCCCAGAGGCTATTATCCCCCCACTGCTACTATAGGCACCATCTCTCCCTACTATACCTGCTATCCCACAGCCCCAGTCCCTTCCCAGAGGCTATTATCCCACTGCTACTATAGGCACCATCTCTCCCTACTATACCTGCTATCCCACAGCCCCAGTCCCTTCCCAGAGGCTATTATCCCACTGCTACTATAGGCACCATCTCTCCCTACTATACCTGCTATCCCACAGCCCCAGTCCCTTCCCAGAGGCTATTTTCCCCCCACTGCTACTATAGGCACCATCTCTCCCTACTATACCTGCTATCCCACAGCCCCAGTCCCTTCCCAGAGGCTATTATCCCCCCACTGCTACTATAGGCACCATCTCTCCCTACTATACCTGCTATCCCACAGCCCCAGTCCCTTCCCAGAGGCTATTATCCCACTGCTACTATAGGCACCATCTCTCCCTACTATACCTGCTATCCCACAGCCCCAGTCCCTTCCCAGAGGCTATTTTCCCCCCACTGCTACTATAGGCACCATCTCTCCCTACTATACCTGCTACCCCACAGCCCCAGTCCCTTCCCAGAGGCTATTATCCCACTGCTACTATAGGCACCATCTCTCCCTACTATACCTGCTATCCCACAGCCCCAGTCCCTTCCCAGAGGCTATTATCCCACTGCTACTATAGGCACCATCTCTCCCTACTATACCTGCTATCCCACAGCCCCAGTCCCTTCCCAGAGGCTATTATCCCACTGCTACTATAGGCACCATCTCTCCCTACTATACCTACAATCCCACAGCCACAGCCCCTTCCCAGAGGCTATTATCCCCCCACTGCTACTATAGGCACCATCTCTCCCTACTATACCTGCTATCCCACAGCCCCAGTCCCTTCCCAGAGGCTATTATCCCCCCACTGCTACTATAGGCACCATCTCTCCCTACTATACCTGCTATCCCACAGCCACAGTCCCCTTCCCAGAGGCTATTATCCCCCCACTGCTACTATAGGCACCATCTCTCCCTACTATACCTGCTATCCCACAGCCCCAGTCCCTTCCCAGAGGCTATTATCCCCCCACTGCTACTATAGGCACCATCTCTCCCTACTATACCTGCTATCCCACAGCCACAGTCCCTTCCCAGAGGCTATTATCCCCCCACTGCTACTATAGGCACCATCTCTCCCTACTATACCTGCTATCCCACAGCCCCAGTCCCTTCCCAGAGGCTATTATCCCCCCACTGCTACTATAGGCACCATCTCTCCCTACTATACCTGCTATCCCACAGCCACAGTCCCTTCCCAAAGGCTATTATCCCCCCACTGCTACTATAGGCACCATCTCTCCCTACTATACCTGCTATCCCACAGCCACAGTCCCTTCCCAGAGGCTATTATCCCACTGCTACTATAGGCACCATCTCTCCCTACTATACCTGCTATCCCACAGCCCCAGTCCCTTCCCAGAGGCTATTATCCCCCCACTGCTACTATAGGCACCATCTCTCCCTACTATACCTGCTATCCCACAGCCCCAGTCCCTTCCCAGAGGCTATTATCCCCCCACTGCTACTATAGGCTCCATCTCTCCCTACTATACCTGCTATCCCACAGCCCCAGTCCCTTCCCAGAGGCTATTATCCCCCCACTGCTACTATAGGCTCCATCTCTCCCTACTATACCTGCTATCCCACAGCCCCAGTCCCTTCCCAGAGGCTATTATCCCCCCACTGCTACTATAGGCACCATCTCTCCCTACTATACCTACTATCCCACAGCCCCAGTCCCTTCCCAGAGGCTATTATCCCCCACTGCTACTATAGGCACCATCTCTCCCTACTATACCTGCTATTCCCACTATTATCCCACACAAAAACTCTAATTGTAACACAGTTTAGGAAGTCACATACATTCTCTACAATGATATTCTGTAAGTATGTAGTAGGAACATATATTTTACTATAATGTTTACTGTATCATAAGAAAAGTGGATTGCATTTTTTATCTCTAAAATGTGTTTAATTGATATTAACTACATGGCTACCAAGCTCAAACCCCTTGTTTAATGGATAATAATCAATGTATATACTGTTCCTATATCACATTATTGCTCCAAGTGGCCATATCTGCAAATAAGAACTTTTTTTGGTAAGTAGGAGAATTTTACACGTAGAGCTTATAAGCCATTTGTTCCGTGATGCAAGGTGGGGGGAAGACACAGTTCAACCATAATTGATTCTTCAGCTCACCCCTTACATAATTCCATAGGGTGCATTCACTTCCAAGCCAAATCCATAGACCTCCATACAGGGAAGAAGCACATAAATACCCCCTTCTTCAGGTGCAATGTGTGTTAAGGGCAATTGGTGTGCTTCTTCCCTGTGTGGAGGCAAGGTGGGGGGGGGGGGGGGAGTTGTTTGCCAGAGCTAAATGAGATATGTTGGGGAAAATATCTGTACATGGGGTTCGTATATAATGGTTTAAACGTATTTCTTCTATCCTTATGCTCTTAAATGTGACTATAAATAATAAAGAGAGAAGATCTCTATGAATATCATATAAATACATTTGTATTTATTTGGCTCTGAAAGAGTAAAGCGAAATCTCACCGTCTGAATGTTCCACTGGCCTAAAGCATTACTGCCCCCTAGTGGACTTTCTTATTAAAAATGTTTAAAGAAGTGGAGACAAATCTATTACATTACGTTAAAATAACAGGGGGAAAAAAGCCTTAAAAATGAATATACTATTTTCAAGCACCACCATACAGCACAGAATGCCATTATATAGTTAGGGGGGTAATAAGGTAAAGAAACAAATTAACTGGGTTTCTAAATGTCATCTCTGGATTATTCTAAAACGTTTCTACAGCTGGAATGGAATTTATATTAAAATATAGAATTGGAAAATAAGACCCTGACTTGTACACCCTCCCCCCCCCCCCCCATTTTTCCCTCCCCTAAAGAATGGCTTGTAAGAATTAAACATGATAAACAACTATACAATTTATTGATGTAACTATACCAGCATAAATATGTTATGTAACTTGTTATTCTCAATAAAAAAGTTAAAACTTAAAAAAAAAAAATATAGAGAATTGGCAGATAGATGGATTGCTCTGATACCCAGCTGTTCTTATTATGGTCAACTGTAAGAGTACTAACCCCC
Source organism: Xenopus tropicalis (assembly GCF_000004195.4). Classification (NCBI taxonomy): domain Eukaryota; kingdom Metazoa; phylum Chordata; class Amphibia; order Anura; family Pipidae; genus Xenopus; species Xenopus tropicalis. The sequence continues at coordinate 199,659,980 of NC_030677.2, read as the reverse complement.
AGTGGTGGCTGAACTAATGAGAGTCTCCTTTCTGGTTGGACTAGAATCCCTGAATAATTCTAATGATGATGGAAATACTAGAGAAGCCTGCAAGGTCCAGTCATGAGCTGATGCTCCTATCAGAGGGAGGTAGGGGGGGATTACAGTGCCGCCCCTCCTAGTATCAATTAGCAGAGAGGCAGAGTGGATAACCCTGAGCGTTACATCAGCACCTTGGAGAGTTCCCGTTAGTAGAACCTTGGAGAGCTCCATCTCAGCGCTGCACAGGCCCCGCCTCCTGAATAGAATTCTACTCAGCCTGACGGAAGGCGCAGGGCACAAAATATAAATGAAGTTGGAAGCTGCAACAACTCACAGGACTTTAGATCCAGCTGCCATACAGATATATGGAGTCCACAGCACTACCTCTCCTCATGTACCTTATCCTCTCATTGTAACAGCTGCTGATGCCACAATGCTGAAGGCTGTAGCTAATGAATGTATTATTTCCTAAGTGGATACAAAGACAGTGGAAGCAACAGATCGATGCCTCATTGAGAATCTTCTACATTGCCGTGCGATTTTGTCGGCAGTAAAAGAAAATGCGTTTATGGCATGGGACCATTAGCTCAATGAAGAGCTGAGTTTTTTTTTTATAACATGGGATGGATGTCAGTTGCAATCTCAGTTATTGCTCCATAGCAGCCAGTATGCAAGAAGCAGAGCAGAGCGACCTGCTTGGGATGTTTCCACTCTTCCTGGAGGAGCGACTGTTGAACAGGAGCAACGAGTCGCTACAGGACTTTATTAAAGGGTTCAACCTGGACAAATCGGATATAATAGGGGACAGCTCGGCTATAGTGAGGATCATTATCTCGATTGTATACTCCGTGGTGTGTGCATTGGGACTAGTGGGCAATGTGCTTGTCTTATACCTCATGAAAACCAAGCAAGGATGGAAGAAGTCATCAATAAACCTCTTTGTGACCAGCTTGGCCATCACGGACTTTCAGTTTGTATTGACTTTGCCTTTCTGGGCGGTGGAGAATGCGTTGGACTTCAGTTGGCTTTTTGGCAAAGCCATGTGCAAAATCGTGTCGTATGTGACCGCCATGAACATGTATGCCAGTGTGTTCTTCCTGACAGCAATGAGTGTGGCCAGGTACTACTCTGTGGCTTCTGCGCTGAAGGTGAAAAGGAGACCCGCCGGCTGCTCCGCCAAATGGGTGAGCGTTCTCATCTGGGTCTCCGCTATCGTTGCGTCTTTGCCCAACGCGATCTTCTCAACCACAGCGACTGTCTCCAGCGAGGTCCTCTGCCTGGTGAAGTTCCCAGTCAATAACGGCAATGCCCAGTTTTGGCTTGGGTTGTACCATGCCCAGAAGGTTCTGTTGGGCTTTCTGATCCCTCTGTTCGTTATTACTATCTGCTATTTGCTTCTGGTTCGTTTCATTACGGACCGGAACATTAGCAGCTCCAGCACCAAACGGAGATCCAAAGTCACCAAGTCGGTGACCATCGTGGTCCTCTCGTTTTTCCTCTGCTGGCTCCCCAACCAAGCCTTGACCACCTGGGGGATATTGATCAAACTGAATATTGTCCAGTTCAGCTATGAGTACTTTACTACCCAAGCCTACATATTCCCCATCACTGTGTGTCTGGCTCACTCCAACAGTTGCCTCAACCCAATCCTTTACTGCTTGATGCGCAGGGAGTTCAGGAAAGCGCTGAAAAACCTCTTCTGGAAAATCGCATCGCCGTCCCTGACCAACATGCGACCGTTCACTGCGACCACTAAACCCGAGCAGGATGATCACGCCCATGGTATGGTCCCTCTCAATCCAGCTGAACCCGATGTCATTTGTTACCCCCCTGGGGCAGTTCTATACAATGGCAGATATGACCTCCTCCCCAATAGCTCGACCGAGCAACGGTACTGAGACTTGTCCCTGTGAGACATTGGGTCAATCTGCCTCAATTTAACCACACACAGCAGAATATCAGGACTGCAGCTGGCTTGTTTTAGAAAGTCGCAGAGGAAATGGCTCAATGCGTCATGTAATACATATCACTACGATGAGATGTACAATAAGTGTCCTATAATAAATATACAAAGGGAGCTGCCACATGGTATATATCAACGTGTTAAAGGCATAGAGTACCTTCTGCTGAATAACTGCAAAGCCCTAGGCAAGGGAGAGGTGTGTAGATAACCCAGCGCACTGTATGTACCAAGGCTTATCTGTTGATACATGTGATGCAGCTGCTTGGTTACATTGTTGCTCCATTTGTTGCTGTTGCAATTAAGGAGGTATTTTATCTCACTACCTGCTCCATCCGTGTCTCCCTGGAGACAGGGTGCTGTGCCAAAAGGGTTTTTTGACTCCTCAATTTTATTTAGAAGGATAATAAAAAGCAATGCCATTGCGCTACACCCAGGCAGGCACTATACTTCATTATTAATATCTGTAATTTATATAGTGCTGGCATGTTGTACAGAATCATTTAAATTGATTTCTGCAGCAATGGAGCTTACAATCTAATACACGCAGGAGTTAAATAACCTTCCAACCAAGCTTTTGGGTGAGAATCTAAGCATTCAGAGAAAACCCACCCAGGTAGTGCCCTGGTCAGAATCGAACCCAAGACTCCAAGGCATCAGATCTAACGTCTGTGTCATTGTGCTGCTTTCCTACTAGAGGCTAATGCCCTGGTAATACACAAGGTAATCTTGGCACAGATACACTAGGGCTGGGTTCCATGTAATGTTATTACAGGTATGGGACCTGTTATCCAGAATGCTCGGGACCTGGGGTTCTCCGGATAAGGGATCTTTCCGTAATTTGGATCTCCATAACTTAAGTCTGCTAAAAATCATTTAAATATTAAATAAACCCAATAGGGCTGTTCTGCCCCCAATAAGGGGTAATTATATCTTAGTTGGGATCAAGTACAGGTACTGTTTTATTATTACAGAGAAAAGGGAATCATTTAACCATTAAATAAACCCAATAGGGCTGTTCTGCCCCAATAAGGGGTAATTATATCTTAGTTGGGATCAAGTACAGGTACTGTTTTATTATTACAGAGAAAAGGGAATCATTTAACCATGAAATAAACCCAATAGGGCTGTTCTGTCCCAATAAGGGTAATTATATCTTAGTTGGGATCAAGTACAGGTACTGTTTTATTATTACAGAGAAAAGGGAATCATTTAACCATGAAATAAACCCAATAGGGCTGTTCTGCCCCCAATAAGGGGTAATTATATCTTAGTTGGGATCAAGTACAGGTACTGTTTTATTATTACAGAGAAAAAAATAAATCATATTTAAAAATTAGAATTATTTGCTTATAATGGAATCTATGAGAGATGGCCTTTCTGTAATTTGGAACTTTCTGGATAAGGGGTTTTCTGGATAAGGGATCCCATACTTGTACTGAATTTGCTTTCTAAATATAATAACCCGTACACTCAGGTGTATATATAGATAAACATATGCCGATACTTAGTTTTCTAACTATACTCTGCCGCCCCAGGGTCACTTGTTGAAAGCATTTTTTTATTAGATCCTGATGTGGCTAAGAGTAAATACACTCAGACAGCCATTGCGCGGGGCAGCTGTTCATTCTGAGGTTTTATGACCCACACAGCCATATAAAGGAGCCACGTGGCGCATCTCTTTACCCTGTACATAACAATAATTGCCAGGTATATTGCTCCTACACATCGGAAATTTTATAGCACTTCTTTTTATATGATATATATGTATAAATGCATTTTTTTAAACTCTATGGGGCTTTTACTTTTTTTTTTAAGAAAGTGATTTCTATGTTTGGATTGTTAAATGCATATTTTGGCACTTAAATGCAACCTCTTGCACATAAGTTCCCTGCAGCTCTTGTGTTGTGCTGTATATTCTGATAAGGCATGTTCACTCAGTAGCAGCGATGGGCAAATGGTAGCCTTTAAGATGATTCAAACCATAACTCCCAGCCTTCTCTAAAGGTGGCCATACACGGGCAGATTTGAGTCCTTCCAATGGATTCGGTAGCTTATCTTCCCATCTCCCCAACTGATGGCTCAATATATTCCAGGTGTCGATTGGACAGTTTTGATTTTCCCATCAGATTGGGGACCACATTGGCTCACTGATGCAGCCCTTGGTACGACGGCTCCTATACCTGTTATTGTAATTTTATCGTTTGGCCAAACAATTGAATTAGAGATAGCCTTCATTAGGTGGGCATAATGGGAGAAGATCCACCTAGGTCTTAACATGTATGGCCACCTTTACCCCAGGAGTAATAGTCTCCCCAACCGATAGCTGAATATATTCCAGGTGTCGATGGGACAGGTTTGATTCTCCCATCAGATTGGGGACCACATTGGCTCATTGATACAGTCCTTGGTTTGACGGCTCCTATACCTGTTATTGTAATTTGATCATTTGGCCAAACAATTGAATTAGAGATAGCCTACATTAGGTGGGCATAATGGGAGAAGATCCACCAAGGTCTTAATGTGTATGGCCACCTTTACTCCAGGAGTCATAGTCTCCCCAACTGATGGCTGAATATATTCCAGGTGTCAATTGGACAGTTTTTCCCCATCAGATTGGGGACCACATTGGCTCATTGGTTCAGTCCTTGGTATGACATCTCCTATACCTGTTATTGTAATTTGATCATTTGGCCAAACTATTGAATTAGAGATAGCCTACATTAGGTGGGCATAATGGGAGAAGATCTACCAAGGTCTTAATGTGTATGGTCTCCTTTACCCCAGGAGTCATAGTCTCCCCAACCGATGGCTGAATATATTCCAGGTGTCAATGGGACAGGTTTGATTCTTCCATCAGATTGGGGACCACATTGGCTCACTGATGCAGCACTTGGTACGACGGCTCCTATACCTGTTATTGTAATTTTATCGTTTGGCCAAACAATTGAATTAGAGATAGCCTACATTAGGTGGGCATAATGGGAGAAGATCTACCAAGGTCTTAACGTGTATGGCCACCTTTACTCCAGGAGTCATAGTCTCCCCAACCAATGGCTGAATATATTCCAGGTGTCAATTGGACAGTTTTTTCCATCAGATTGGGGACCACATTGGCTCATTGGTTCAGTCCTTGGTACGACGGCTCCTATACCTGTTATTGTAATTTGATCATTTGGCCAAACAATTGAATTAGAGATAGCCTACATTAGGTGGGCATAATGGGAGAAGATCTACCAAGGTCTTAACGTGTATGGCCACCTTTACTCCAGGAGTCATAGTCTATCAAGTTCTTAATAGCTCCACTTGCCCACGCTCTATAATATCCTCCGACCAAAGGTTTTAAGGCAAAAAATGACTTCACGGTATAGTATGCAACATGTCCATAAGGAACTAGAGGGCTACATGATTTCCTTTCCCTTTGCATGCATTGGAGACAATACAGTCTTTCGTGGTTTGGATATTTTTATGTCAGATAAGTAATTGGAAGTTATTTGTCTATTCTACAATGTAATTACCTGATAGGAACTCAAAACATCTGTAAGGTTCTTCAACAATCTAATTGTGTAGTCTGTTGCGGTATTAACCTCAGGTTATAAGAATGTAAAATGATCTGAAGAGTGTGTCTCTAAGCCTCAGACCTCTGTTTGTGCACCTTGTAATTGGCGATAAATATATTCAAACTTTGCTCAGCGTGAAGACTAGTATTGAGGTTGATAAAGATTCTCATTAAAACGGATTTACCCAAACAGTTCCTGATATGTCTATGCATCCCTGGAAATAAACTCTCTTTGCCCGCAGTCGAGACACAATGTACAGTAGGCAATAAACACACACACAGAGTCATGAAAGTGTCTCCTGAGAGACATTAGACTGATCATGTTGAAGATTGTCTTTGCCTAAAGGTAACAGAAAGGCAGATAGGAAGCAGAGCATGTCAAGGGCAAGTCTGTGATTTAGTAGCTTAATATAATGAAACTGAAGTTTGCTACTTTTTCTCTTCTAGGTGAGGGGCATGGACCGTATGCTGGCTTCCGTTGTCCAGTGCACTGATGCCAATGCTTGTAAGCACCAGGCTGGTATACCTCTAACCAATAAACCTTTTAGTCTCATTTGTCATGTAATTTCTTACAAACCATTACACGTCAAGACCTCCATTTCTTTGATGAAGGTCTCAGGGATTCCTGGAAAGCAGGTTAGGTAGATAATCAAGACTGGTTTGGCCGTGGAGCATGTAGGCACCAAATGAGGTTTTTAGGACAGCTGGGACCTCAGATGGAGCTTCTTGAAATTGTCCCTATGCAACAACTAAATGGCAGTTACAAGATTTATGGATATAGGTAGAGGTTCTCAATGTGATATTTCAAGAGAGTTATACATTTTGCCATTTACTCCTAGATCAGTGATCCCCAACCTTTCTTACTTGTGAGCCACAGTCAAATGTAAAAAGACTTGGGGAGCTACACAAGCACCATAAAAGTTCATGGAGGAGCCAAATAAGGGCTATGATTGGCTATTAGGGGCCTGTATGCACACTATCAGCTTACAGGGGGCTTTATTTGGTAGGAAATCTTGTTTTTATTCAACCAAAACTTGCCCCCAAGTCAGGAATTCAAAAATTACTCCCTGGTTTGGGGGCACTGAGAGCAACACCCAAGGGGTTGGGGAGCAGCATGTTGCCCCCATGTTGTCCTAGATATAATAAAAGTAATATTATCCAATACCAATACTGTGGCCTTGTGGGATAATGGTGGTTTCAGCAGGTCCAACCTGATTCTCTCCCCCCTGTTGAATTACTAGTCCCAGTATTACGGCACCTAGAGGTCTGCAAGATGGATATGCCAGATGTTTTTAGATCTGTCTTTCTCAGCATGGGGCCCAGGGGGGCCTTAATATCCTTTGCTTTGTCCTAGTCTCCTTCTTCTCTATGTCTGTCCCTGGCACCATCAATAAAGCATCACCAATGAGTTTTCCCCTTGCAGTTGTTCATATTGAAAATGATAATATCTTAGGGAATGGGGTGTTTAATTTATATGCACCATAGCAGACCCTCCTCTTTAAAATGGCTTTTGAGAATCTCAGGGTATCTATATGTACTCATATTTGTATGGTTTACCGCATTTATTTATTTACTTCTTCAAGTACTATGTATCTTCCAGTAATACCACCCAGTACTGTGCCGCAGAGCTAAATTATCCTTATATCCCTCTTTTTCCCACTATGTAGAGGAACAAGAGCTGATTTTGACCTAAGCAGGAGGTGTTTTTCTATGTTAGGCAGTCTCAAAACTGATGGGGTGAAACTGGTATGAAACATAAGCAAAGTGGTATAAAGGTGGTACCTTATTGGCCAACATAGCAAGCCTTCAGAGCATTTCATGGTTACACAGCAAAAGGTCTTTCAAATTCAACCGTTTGTCCAAATGAAGCCTCTCTAACCTCTCAGTCATCCAGAGGAAGGGGGAGAAACTGCTGCAATTGTCTCATCCTTGGGCAACAGACCAGACCCTTGTATCTGCCTATACTATCTCTACCGAGGGACAATTCCACAACTTCACATCTCTCTCTCACTTTTAATATTATTGTTCCCTTAATTCCTTACCTTTCTATTCAGGCCCCTTCTTATTCATATCCAGTCTTAGATTCAAACCAATGCCTGGTTGCTATGACAAACAAGACCCTAACAATCAGATTGTCTCAGAATATCAATGTCTACATCATACTAATAGTTAATTTAAAGCTGAACTGCCCCTTTACTGGGTGCAGCATAAATATATTCAGGCTGCAAAGGCATTACATCTCTCTCACTGACTGTAACTGGTTTATACCTGACTGTATATGCAATCATAGTGCCACATTAGTCACTAGTATAATAATAGCAATGTCCCTAATTCAAAGTCATCAGGACTTGTTAGGACAAACCTGGGGCAATGCCACAGCCATTCAGCCAATAGAAAGAAGCTTCTACGTCTGATGTCACAATGTAATAACTGTCAATATACTGATAAAATATAAAGTTGGTCATTTCAAAGGAAGGAGGGCTCCCAAAGCCAAAATGCATGATGGGAATGTGTAACTGGCACAACAAATGAACATGCACACAAACACTGGCGGGCGCTTTCGCTTTCTGCAAGGTGCTCATTGTAAATAGTGATGGGAACATTAGTGCCATAGTGTGTTTTTAACTCACTCACGTTACAGCATTGTGTCACCATTACAGAGTTTATTCGGAGACATTAGCGCTCCTCACTCCCTAAGCTGCACGTGAACAAAAAGAAAGACGATGCGCCTAATATTCTTAAAGGGGTAGTTCACCTTTTTTATTATGTCATAGAATGGCCCATTCTAAGCAACTGTTCAATTGGTCTTCATCATTTATTTTTTTATAGTTTTAAATTATTTGCTGTCTTTTTCTAACGTCAGGCAACTTTCAAATGGGGGTCACTGACCCCGGCAGCCAGAAAACTATTGCTCTGTGAGGCTCCAGTTTTATTACTTTTTAGTAGTTGCTACATTACTGAGAATTACCCCAAAAGCTTTTCTAGCACCAGCTGACCATCTCACTTCCAACTGGCTGCTATCCCAGGCTCTGCAACATGCCAACCATCCTCCATTTGGGCAGGTCAGGCAGAAGCTTGGCAGACCTGATAGGGAACTGCAGTCCACCTTTCCCAGTGTGAGGGCAGAACTGAAGCCGGCTTCCTTGGAAAAGGAGTGTTAGGACACACCATTGGTTCTTTTGTAACACAGACGGACCAGGAAGACCCTCTGAACCCAGAGGGGAACTCCACCCAAACACAACTTAAGCTTTCTGAAAAGTAGACATCATTTTAAGCAACTTTGGAATATACATAAATTAAAAAATCTGCAGCTTTTAATGTATTATATGTGTAACCTCTATTTCAGCTCAATCACTGCCTTCCCGGACTAGTACCAGTAGAACATGGGTTACACTGTACTCTCTCACCCAGAATGGGCCTTTGCTAAGTGGAAGAGGAAGGTGAGGGTGTTGTGCAACTACACCTCTCTTGCTGCTATGCAGAAAAATGAAAACAGAGGGCGCCAGAGGTTCTTGTAAATAACAAAAGTGTTTATTGAACCCCCACAGGGTTACTCACAATACAGCTTCAGAGGCCAGTGGTACAGGCACCACCACATACAGAGTGTAATACAGACTGACATTCCCCTGCAGGCAGACGGGCAGGAATCTCCCTTCACCTCTGCGACACACCCTGCAGTGGATCCCTCAGGGAATTCTCTATCCTGATTCCCTATTCACTTGGATCCCTACACTATAGGCAATGTGGCCTGGGAGAGATATCTCCAAAACTGCAAATCCTATGTAGGAGCTCAAGACTGCTCTTTCTATCTCAACCCTAACTGCCTTACACCCCTAGAGTGTACTATAAAGGGAGCTACACCTGCCACTATCTAATGCCTCATTCACGGGGCCCTGTTCCCCGACTTCACTGGGCCTGGGCCCATGCCCTGGGCTCTCAGCAACACCCGCCCTGTTCCTCAGGTGGAAGCAAACAAACAGGAAGGTGCCACTCCTTTCCCAGCACTATACCACAGTGAGGCAGGAAGTGGTCACCATACCTTCTAACCAATAGCACACATATGTTCATGAACTCACTTAGATACATTCCCTTCTGCCCAGCAACTAAGGGAACTGAACCTGTAGGGATTTAAAGCCATTTAACCCTATGGGTCCCTACATGGTTTGGAAAAGTTCCCTAAGCCCCGCCCTCTGTTCCCCTGCTGATCTGGCTGACTACTTTGAGACTCAAATAAAATGTAACAGTAGTCGCCTGCCCTCAGCCTGCCTTCAGCCTGCATCCTCCCAATCCCACAATTCCCTGCACACGTGATGTCAATAAGGAAAGGTACATCACAGTGCAATGCATTGTGGGTTTTGTAGTTCCTGCATGCTGTCTGTAAGCTGTGGAGAAGTTGTTACAATTGGGAACATCAGTGTTTTAGTCCCTCCTCCCCTGCCAGGATTTCAAATGATGCAGAAAGAGAAGAACTGTTTTGCAACTGGATTTATATTTATATATATATAAAATGGCCAGGCCTTAGACCCAGGCTTTGGGGCTTTGTGCATAGTGGGCTATAATGTTGCAATGAAGGGGTGCCTAAGTACTTCCATGCTCTGTTTATATGACACCAATATTATCATAGACACAACTTGCACACAGCTTACTCTCCAGGGCAACATTTAATAACTGAGTTTATAGGTGAAACATTTTTCAGCCATGTTAACCTTGGTCGCTCCATTGTGAGTAAAAAAAAATCATAGTTCTGTAGGGTTTGCTAAAAATGGGCCCCTCAGGATGTATACCCCTAGGATAGGCCCCGGGAGGGTAATGGTTAAGGTACAATGGGTATAGCCTGGTATATCTATACTTAATGGGGAGTATCCCCGCAGTTCGGGTTATGGCCACAGGGTGGTGCATAGGCCCATATAAGGGAAACAGCCATGTGCTGGGAGCCATCTTAAGTTGGGAGCCTCTAGAGAGAGGAGCTCCCCTGTCAGTAGATAGTAGTTTCCCTGTGTTAGGACACTCTAGGAGTGCCATGTAGGGAGTGGTAGGTAAGAATGGGCCGCATTGCCCCTCCAGGAGTGTAGAGGATTAAGATCCTACCAGCATTACATCAGCTGGAAGTTTAGGGCACACAGTGTGTAGGTAAGGGAGAGATAGTCTCCAAGAGAAAGAGGACCCTGCTAAAGAGTAGCCTGGGTGTAGTACCGAGGATGAGTCTCTGTGGAGGGTCTGCTTGGCGAGAGTACCGGGGAGAGCCCTAAGAGAGGGTCTCTTGGCGTGTAGTACCGGAGGGACCTCCTAGAGGAGATCATTCTGGCGTGAGTACCCTGGGTACCTTTGAGTGAGGGTCTTGTGCATTGATGTAACCTGTGGATGTGTCCTGACTGTCTGATGATACACTCCTGGAGAGGTCTGCCCAATAAAGATCAATCTGTTCATTGCAATCTGCTGTATTCTGTGTGTGTGTACCCAGGACCACTACAACTGGTAAGGAGTTACCCCAGGGAGGGGCAAATCAGCCTGCAGCCAGTGGATCCTATTGAGGGGTTAATACACTACATCAGTTCCCAGGGTGGGAGTTGTAGTTTTCCCATAGCAGAGCCCTGGGTGGAGGCACGCCATTTATCAAAGAAATCCCTGCCCCCCATAGTAAGCGGGGCTCAGGACTCCTGGAAGCGCCAACCAGTGACATATCAGCAGGTAGTGCCACAACTGTTTATAAAGTGGGCTACAGTTCATTGGGCTGTTTTTTTGCACTTATCCCACATTAATAGCAGAGACCTACTGGCACATCCAAGGGTTTCCATAGAAGCCTCGAAAATGCCTCTAAAGCCTGAATGGATGGAGCTCACTGGAGAGTCTCCCACCTGCCGATAATGATAAATATAATTGCAGCTGCACGATGCAGTAAATGAACTGCGAGGGGGATAAATGGCTCCATCAGTGTCTGTGAGTGTCTCTGGGGCAGAGTCTCGGCTTCGCTTCAGATTAGGAAGAAGGTAAATCAGATCAGATTCCAATGACTGACTAATAAGTGCCAGAAAGCAGTTCATATGTGAAGTTAGTGGAGGAGCAAATGGAGCAGTCCATGCGACTGATGAGAAGTAGCAATAAGCGCTACAAACACCCACTGACTTCAAAGCATTCTGAAAAAAAAGGTGCAAAAAGACCATTGATCTCAATGCAATTTGTGAAAAAGGCAAAACAACATCTATTGCTTTTGTGAATTTTTTGGTAAATCGAAATGGAATAGATTCATTCATCACTAACGAGGAGGGCAGAACAGTTCTTGTGTGTATATATATATATATTAGGGATTCAATGAATCCAGTTTTTTGGGTTTGGCCGAACCCGTGAATCCATCCCAAGGGATTCGGCCGAATATCGAACCAAATCTGAATCCCAATTGGCATAAGCTAATTAGGATATGGAAAGGGTTAAAATCGGCATGCATGAAGAGCACGGCGAAATTTTTTTCTCTCTAACATTTAACCATTCCAAATTCTAATTAGCGTATTCTAAATGATGCTAATTATGCTACTTGGGATTCGGTTCAGCCAGGACCATGGATTCAGCCGAAACTGAACCCTGCCCAAAAGGGCGAATCCCCAACCGAATCTTGGATTCGGTGCATCCATAATATATCTGTGAATTGGTTTCTTGCTTTCTTACCGTAAAATGTCTCCAAGCTGATACACAAGGCACCAGTGGTTCTTAGATAGGCCCATTAACTCTATCTGGGCACAAATAGGCAACAATGTACTTTACTTATTACTCTGGCATCGAGCTCTCTCTCTCAGTAATACTCAGGCGAGCATACCAGGGCCCAGTGTTGCCTCATAGGGATGTCACTTCTACCCTGGGACACCTGAGTCACTACCATCTGGCTGGTGTCACCTGGGGAACTACCGCACCCTAGCAACCCTCAGAGGAGCCAGGACTGGTCATGCTAACTGCCTAATCTTTCTAACATTCTTAGGGCAATGACACACGGAGCTACTTGTCATGGCTACAAAATAGACAATACTGATAACTGTCTGTACACATGTTTAGCAGAGACTATTCTCAGTATTGTCTACGGCTGCCTACTAGTAGGAAAGCCTCCCATAGGGCTCAATGGCACTCTGCAGCTCCAACCCGGCCCAAGGAAAGTCTCCCATAGGGCTCAATGGCACTCTGCAGCTCCAACCCGGCCCAAGGAAAGTCTCCCATAGGGCTCAATGGCACTCTGCAGCTCCAACCCGGCCCAAGGAAAGTCTCCCATAGGGCTCAATGGCACTCTGCAGCTCCAACCTGGCCCAAGGAAAGTCTCCCATAGGGCTCAATGGCCCTCTGCAGCTCCAACCCGGCCCAAGGGAAGTCTCCCATAGGGCTCAATGGCACTCTGCAGCTCCAACCCGGCCCAAGGAAAGTCTCCCATAGGGCTCAATGGCACTCTGCAGCTCCAACCCAGCCCAAGGAAAGTCTCCCATAGGACTCAATGGCACTCTGCAGCTCCAACCCGACCCAAGGAAAGTCTCCCATAGGGCTCAATGGCACTCTGCAGCTCCAACCCGGCCCAAGGAAAGTCTCCCATAGGGCTCAATGGCACTCTGCAGCTCCAACCCGGCCCAAGGAAAGTCTCCCATAGGGCTCAATGGCACTCTGCAGCTCCAACCCGGCCCAAGGAATCCCAAGGCTCAATGGCACTCTGCCCAACCCGGCCAGGAAAGTCTCCCATAGGGCTCAATGGCACTCTGCAGCTCCAACCCACCCCAAGGAAAGTCTCCCATAGGGCTCAATGGCACTCTGCAGCTCCAACCCGGCCCAAGGAAAGCCTCCCATAGGGCTCAATGGCACTCTGCAGCTGCAACCCGGCCCAAGGAAAGCCTCCCATAGGGCTCAATGGCACTCTGCAGCTCCAACCCGGCCCAAGGAAAGTCTCCCATAGGGCTCAATGGCACTCTGCAGCTCCAACCCGGCCCAAGGAAAGTCTCCCATAGGGCTCAATGGCACTCTGCAGCTCCAACCCGGCTCAAGGAAAGTCTCCCATAGGGCTCAATGGCACTCTGCAGCTCCAACCCGGCCCAAAGAAAGTCTCCCATAGGGCTCAATGGCACTCTGCAGCTCCAACCTGGCCCAAGGAAAGTCTCCCATAGGGCTCAATGGCACTCTGCAGCTCCAACCCACCCCAAGGAAAGTCTCCCATAGGGCTCAATGGCACTCTGCAGCTCCAACCCGGCCCAAGGAAAGCCTCCCATAGGGCTCAATGGCACTCTGCAGCTCCAACCCGGCCCAAGGAAAGTCTCCCATAGGGCTCAATGGCACTCTGCAGCTCCAACCCGGCCCAAGGAAAGTCTCCCATAGGGCTCAATGGCACTCTGCAGCTCCAACCCGGCCCAAGGAAAGTCTCCCATAGGGCTCAATGGCACTCTGCAGCTCCAACCCGGCCCAAGGAAAGTCACAATACCGAAGCTTGAATGAATCTGAAGCTTTCGTACTTGGCGCGACAATACAATTGCGTCACAGAAATTGTCGCAAAGTCGCAGAAAATATGCACAGTGCAAACAAATATAAATTTTTTGTATTTCATACCAGTCATACTTTGATAAATGTGCCCCTAAGAGTTACAGGACATTAGGTAGTCTATACAGTATTTTCATATCAAGAGCTGTTATTATTTTAATATCCAAAATGTCATGATATAGTCAGTCTGTAAATTCAACTGGATTTGCTTGGAGCAGGCCATAGAAACCCCCCATTTCTGGGCACACAGACCTGTTTTTTACATATCCAGGTAGAAGGAATAAATGCCTAAACATAACATGGTATCATCGATGTTGCTGATATTATGTAACTTACTTGCCAGAGACTGAAGAGAGATTTAATGCTCGGATAAAGCAACTCAGCATCCAAACTACTTCTGTTGAGCAGACAAGGATCACTGTGCAGCTTTCCCAAACCAGAACCCTTCCAAGGACAGTGATCCCCAACCAGTGGCTCAGGGGGCAACATGTTGCTCACCAACTCCTTTTATGTTATCCCAGTGGCCTCAAAGCAGGTGCTTATTTTTGAATTTCTGGTTAGGAGGCAAGTTTTGGTTGCAAAAAACCCAGTGTAAAGCCAAACCAAGTCTTCTATAGGCTGCCAGTCCACATAGGGGCCACCACATAGCCAATTATAGCTCTTACTTTGCACCTCCAGGAACTTTTTCCATGCTTGTGTTGCTCCCCAACTCTTTTTCCATTTGAATGTGGCTCATGGGTATAAATGGTTGGGGATCCCTTCTATAGTATAGGAACTAAGCAATTGTACAGTTACAATGGCAAACGACTCAGCCAGTGAAGCTCTACTCTATTATCCCTGGGGAGTCAGTGATGGATAGCATACATGACAGGAGAATTCACCTTGAACGGAGGTTTCTACCATCAATCAATTCAATATAAACTAAATCCACATATACATGACTCAGCAAAACAGGCCTCTTTGTAAATTAAGGGTAACCCTTTCCAGGCAAGATTACATCCCTACGTGCTGGCAAACCTTGGAACCTTTACCGGTATTGGTGGGACCGATTGGGACACCTGGTATTTTCATGAAAAGTTGCTCTAAAATACCAATTGATACACCTCTGAAGGTCAAACTAGGATTAAAAACATTAATACACAAAATATAGAGATATAGGCAAAAGAATATGAAAATGGGCATCTAATAGAACAGAAAATGATGTGCAAAGTGGGAGTTGTCTGGGAAATCATCATCATCATTATTTATTTTTATAGCAACAGCACATTACATATATTTATTATAAACAGGGGTCTAACCAATAAGGATTACAGAATAAAAATGAGATCAGAGGGCCCTGATCACAACAGCTTACAGCCTAATGCCATTGCACTAGAAACAACTGTTGGGTAATGTGCAGGAAAGCAGGTTTACCCGTGGGTTGGACGGGTTCGGGTTGACACTTGCACAATATTGGCGGGTTGTGAGTCGGTTCCGCCCTTTCCTGCCCACAACCTTGCACTGCCCGACGTCTGCATCTGAAAGCCTCTATTCTATGTGTCAGTAAATCAGCCCCAGGGCTAAGGACCCAAAGAGTGGAATTTAGGTACACTAAGAAAATTACATTATTCCCTAGTAGAAGAGCTTTAAAATTGCCTACGTTTGCTTTCTGAAACAGAAGCTATTATATAGAGAATAATGTATGAAATATAAGGATATTATAAGTAACAAAATTGTTTGATGACCACATGAAGGTTACGGAACTTTGAGGTGACTATTAATATCCTCATATTTTACAAAAGGGGGTGCATTATTGATTATAATACACAAACTTCACTGGGGCTTACCAATCAGTGATTACATTTTTCCAGTCAGCTGCAGGTGTAACAATCAAAGCAGAC
Source organism: Xenopus tropicalis (assembly GCF_000004195.4). Taxonomy (NCBI): domain Eukaryota; kingdom Metazoa; phylum Chordata; class Amphibia; order Anura; family Pipidae; genus Xenopus; species Xenopus tropicalis. Next base: position 199,644,067 of record NC_030677.2, on the reverse strand, counting down.
TTCTGATTGGTTGCCCATGGTTTATAAATGATCCCGATTGTGTCATGTGACAGAAATTACATCACTAGGCACATATTACAGCTTATGAAATCACTAAGCACCACTAATAAGCATATCTTGGGGGGGGGAGATATATTAACATTCAGAATTTTGTGGTTTTATAGTGAAAACAAGTGAAAACCGTGCCTTTTTTAATTTGTTACACAAAACCCCCAACTTTTTCATTTTGTTGTACAAAAGCCAGAGTAAAACAAAATGAAAAACAATGGAGCAAAGAAAGAGCTTCCAGTTGTACAAGGGACATCTGCCATTGACTTCTACATGATCTCAACAGGTTTTAGCTGGTGTATTTGTTGTGATTTTGTCCCATAATAACTTGCAAAACTACCATTTCCCACCATAAAATTGGGTTTTGGCGTTGAAAATCCCAAACTGAAAAAATCCTACATTAGTAAAAGCCCCCCTTAATGTTTATTCATGGCTCTTGTGTATGATATGTTCAATATCAATATGTCTTCATTTATTTATGACTTTATTTTTGGAAATGGTGTGACACAAGTTTGCAGTTACAAAATCTCTACTACAGGCCCCTCAGTTTCACATTTTTGGATTAGACTCTGCATTTGCTTCTCCTTCAATTAAATGTACAAACTAAAGGTGACATTGAGTAGGTGCTCAGCAGAGCGTGGTGTGATGTGGATGCATGCATGGCTTAAACAAAAATATTCTTCAATAAATTCTAAAAGCTTTTATTTAGGTGCCCAGCCCTCCCCTGACCTACTGAAACACCGATAGAGAGAGGTCCCACCACCCTTATATGAGCAGAGTAATGTGGTTATTATCCTCTGACCCTTATGGCAAATTATTTTTTACAGTTTTACAACCATTTCTGTGACATGGAACAGATTTGCTCATCACTATTGGTAAAATATTGATTAGATGAAAAACACATTGAGCCATGGAAAATGTCTTTGTCAATCAAGTCCTTCGCAAGCTCTCCATGAGATCTGGTTCTTGGTTAGCCAAATGATTGGATCAACTTGTTTTGGTCCACCGCCTGGGTGGCCAAATTGGCTACTGATGAAGACAGGTGGTTGACCTGCAATGGCAGTCAAAATGAGCAGCAACGTGTTTCTTCACTGGTGGAAATGCCCCGGCAGAGAAAAGACGACTTGTGCCATTAGCCTGTTTTGATAGCAGCAAAAAATCCAGTAGTTCACTGAAATTGCAAGCCATGTGTAGCCCACTTTTGCAGATTTTTGTGGCACTACCTATTGGAGCACTATAATTGGCACTACAGGAGTCCTGAGCCCCCGCTTACTATGGGGGTTAACAGGGATTTCTCCCTTAAAGGCGTGCGTCCACCCAGGGATGATCTTGTGGAACTATAACCCACACCCTGGGAACTTAACTGTTCACTAGTACCTCTGCCTAGGATCCACACACAGCCCCCAGTACCTTGCCCCTCCCTGGGGTAGTTGCTTACCGGCAGGTAGGTGATCCTTGGTGCAGGAAAGATCCAGATACACAGATAATATGATGAATCAGATAAGATGCTTTATTCAGGCAGAACCTCTCCAGGAGTGGCACATATCATTTCACACAGCATGCAGGGCTTTATCTCCTCACTACTCATTGAGAGCCTTTTCCTGTTGGGCAACTCACGGTACTCGCGCCAAGTGTTCCCTTCTAGGTGATCTCCCCGGTACTCGCGCCAGAAGGCACCCCCTCTTGAGGTCCTCCCCGGTACTCACGCTAGGCAGCCTCACCACAGGCGACCCACTCCGGTACTCTTGCCTAAGCCCCCTCAGATCCAGCCTCCTGGACTAGCGGTGACCTTGTCCACCTACCTAGCCACTTGTGGCCCTGCACTCCAGCAGATGTAACGCTGGGAGGTCTTAACTTCACTACCACTCCTGGAGGGGCAATGTCCGCCCATTCTAAACTCCTCTTGTCCTACATGTCACTCCTAGAGCGACCTATTACCAAACTTCTATCACTAAGCTGTACCTGGGGTACTCCTTACTGGAGCAGTCCCCAAAATGTCTGGACCACAGCACATGGCTGCATCCCTTTATATATCCCAGCACCCCATCTAGTGGTTGCTGGTGAGAAATGCAGGGGAGACTCCCTTTTAGCAGAAAAACACCTAGGACAACCTTTAGGTGTCCAATTCCCTAAGGCCACCCTCTAGTGCCTGTCTAAGGAGAACCCATCCTAGGGGACCGTAATCTTGGGGATCCCTACACATGTAAAAAAGTGTTTTATTTGCCCAAGTACATACAGAAAACAAGAGCAACATTTTGGGCCCCTCCGGACCCTTTCTCAAAGGCTTTTCCCTCAATTAAATGTACAAACTAAAGGTGACATTGAGTTGGCGCTCAGTGGAGTGTGATGTGATGTGGATGCATGCATGGCTTAAACAAAAATATTCTTCCATAAATTCTAAAAGCTTTTATTTAGGTACCCAGCCTTCCCCTGACCTACTGAAACACCGATAGGGAGAGGTCCCACCACCCTTATAAGAGCAGAGTAATGTGGTTATTATCCTCTGACCCTTATTTATATCCAGGGAGAAGGAGGATTTACCTCTCCGCTGGTTAATTATACTTTGCAGAGATGAAGTCTCGTCGGTGATGTTACAGGTTCATTCTCAACAAGTCTTTCTGAGAAAGGCGTGGGGATGGCTATCTCCCAGTCACTGCGCTCCTCTTCAGAACAATGGGCTGGAATGATATTTACCAGCCAGTAACAAACACATGTGGAGATAGCTCACGCTGCTTTATTTAATTTAGAAACAGCTGGAGAGAGGCAGGGATTATGCATATAGAAAGTTACCATTAGTCTCAATGTAAAACCTTAAACCCCTACGTGCAGCTAGTAAATACATTCGCTGGGAAGTTACACAAATCGCACATCTCAGTCACAAAGCCCATCAGACCGGCTATCCCTAACAGCACATGCCATGCACATATTGGAACAAAAATGGCTATATACAGGCTTGTAAGGAGGTGAAATATGTAGTGATATGGAATGGCAAAAAAATACAAAAATGCGCACAACATTTTTTTTTTTGCCACAACAGCAACATATTTGACAAGACTGCAACATTTTTGTGACTTATTTGATGTGACCACAATGCAACCGCAACTTTTTTTTCCACAACTTTTTCCTCACTTGCCAAAATTTTGAGCAAGGCAAAAATAATGACTCCCACAATCGACATCAGAGGGCTTGGGGAGAAGTTCTGCATTGCACCATTGGCATCGAAAAAATTCACTGCAATTTTTTTGCCATTTCGTGATTTTTTTTTTACAACCATTTCTGTGACATGGAACAGATTTGCTCATCACTGTCTATGAAGATTCTCATTCATCCAGGTCATGATATACAGTATCTAGTAGAATTAAGTCTAAAACAACTGGACTTTTCTGAGTTTTTCTTGAAAACGTTTCACCAACTCATCCGAGTGGCTTCTTCAGTTCAAATGACTGGTAGGGAATTCCCCGGTATTTAAACTCTTGATGGTAGTAGAGTCACAGACATCCAATCACAATGGTTCCATTGAACTTGTTCAGTTAGGTGTTAGCTGAAACTGACAGGTGTAAGAAGGTATGATCCAATCACAATGGTACCAAGATTCTCATTGATGAAGGTGTTAATCCTTCAAAGTACATGACTGGAAGTGTGAACTGTTGTGAAACTGCCGGGGTAAGGATGTCAACGCGCCATTGTATGTTGGTGACAAGCGGTGTCTCAGGCCCCCTCCTCTGTTCAGGGATGGTTTTTCCAGGTTGGCATAAATGGCCTCTTTCACACCTCTTTCAAACCATCTGTCCTCTCGGTCCAAAATATGCACGTTACTGTCCTCAAAAGAGTGACCTTTTTCTTTGAGGTGTAGATAGACCGCTGAGTCTTGTCCTGAGGAGTTTGCCCGCCTATGTTGGGCCATTCTCTTACAGAGAGGTTGTTTTGTCTCCCCAATGTATAAGTCTGAGCACTCTTCACTACACTGGACAGCATAGACCACATTACTTTTCATGTGCTTGGGTGTTGGGTCTTTCGGGTGCACCAGCTTCTGTCTCAGGGTGTTGCTGGGTTTGAAAAACACAGGAATGCGATGTTTGTTGAAAATTCTCCTAAGTTTTTCTGATGTTCCAGCAACATATGGAATGACTATGTTGTTTCGCCTGCTGTGTTCCTCCCTTCTGTTTGTAGGTCTGGTCTTTCTGTTGGTCTTTGATTTGGTTTTGATGAAGGCCCAGTCTGGGTACCCACAAGTTTTCAGAGCTCCTTTTAGATGTTTATATTCTTTCTCCTTGGCCTCTGCATTGGATGCCACAGTTTCAGCCCGATGATGTAGAGTCCTAATTACACCCAGTTTATGTTCCAAAGGGTGGTGGGAATCAAACAGCAAGTACTGGTCTGTGTGGGTGGGTTTCCTGTATACTTCAATATCCAGGTCCCTCCCCTCTTTGATAACTCATCACTATTGGTAAAATATTGATGGGATGAAAAACACATTGAGCCATGGAAAATGTCTTTGTCAAGCATAGTCCCTAATCATCAGGCACACTGGTTTCAATTAAAAAATATAATGTAGCTGGGAATCTGATCAGCTATTATCCCGGCTTCTGCTTTAGAACCCAGTGGGTGAGCTGTAGCCTATGGGATAAACCCATGTAAATGGGATTTTCTTGTAGATCTTTGGGATTAGTTCCCACAATTCCCTTTGTTTATTTACATACATATGAGGGAGTGTCCTTAACCCTTTTGATTTAACACCAAAAACTCCAAACGCCAGAAATGACCCCAGCAGATTCAGCACAGCCTAGTCCAGTATGGGAGGAAGTGCAGGCACATTTGCGTCCATTTAGGTGAATTGAATTCAACTGCACTGATAATTCCATTGCTTTAGGCACGGTGCAAATGCATCAAGAGAATAAACCATTTACCTCACCCAAGCATTGAGCCATAGTTCCAATATCGTTCTAGAGCCATAGTTCTAGAACAGCAAATAATCATTTAACCCCTAACTCCACTGTAACGAACTATCGCGCTGAGCTTCCAGGAGTATCTCGCCCTCCTCTTTGCCAGATTTCCCCCTCTCCTCACCTTTAGTCTGAATATTTTCAATAACTTCCTAACATTTTCCAGATATTAGTGTGATTTTCAGGTACATTTGCTCCTTATTCATTACCAGAATGATTACAGTTGATTTCGTTCTGCTGCTATACATTTCTGAATTATGAAGTGTCAACTGGGTATTTTTTCGAGTGGAAGATAAAATATCCCTCGCAATTATGAACTTTGCCATCGATTAATGAATACAGCCTCTGATAATCAGGTATGTTAGTGAGTTCTGTGTTTCTTTGCTTTTTGCGTGGATAATGGATCTGATGCTTTAAGTGTGGATAATGGATATGTTGCCTAGTGTAGTGATGATGGTACGAGAATTATGATCATTAGAAGTTGCTAAAACCACAGCTATATACTGTATATATTTGAATATACAGTGTTTTCTAATACTATACTGGTATGGGACCCATTATACAGAATGCTCGGGACCTGGGGTTTTCCGGATAAGGGATCTATCCATAATTTGGATCTCCACACCTTAAGTCTACTAAATGATTATTTAAAAATTAAATAAACCCAAAGGATTGTTTTGCCCCAATAAGGGGTAATTATATCTTAGTTGGGATCAAGTACAGGTACTGTTTTATTATTACAGAGAAAAGGGAATCATTTAACCATGAAATAAACCCAATAGGGCTGTTCTGCCCCCAATAAGGGGTAATTATATCTTAGTTGGGATCAAGTACAGGTACTGTTTTATTATTACAGAGAAAAGGGAATCATTTAACCATTAAATAAACCCAATAGGGCTGTTCTGCCCCCAATAAGGGGTAATTATATCTTAGTTGGGATCAAGTACAGGTACTGTTTTATTATTACAGAGAAAAGGGAATCATTTAACCATGAAATAAACCCAATAGGGCTGTTCTGCCCCCAATAAGGGGTAATTATATCTTAGTTGGGATCAAGTACAGGTACTGTTTTATTATTACAGAGAAAACGGAAATCATTTTTAAAAATGAATATTATTTGCTTATAATGGGGGACTGCCTTTCCGTATTTCTGAACTTTCTGTATAATGGGTTTCCGGATAAGGGATCTAATACCTTTATTTACTATCCTATATTTAATACTATATGTAGGTATTATTTTTTTAACCAAAGCAAGGGGTTCCTTGCATTGCAAGATATCTGGACTCCTAATTTTATTTATATATACTTTATTTTCTCCTCCTAAATTTACATTTATTGGTTGTGTGAATGAGCCAGGATTACTCATCTCCCAGCTGCTCTGTTGGGCATTGTGGGAAGGGGCACTGCCCGGGACGTGACTAACAAGCACGGGTGCTTCAGGGAACATAAGATAGGCCTAGGGTTGTATAAATGTATCTTAATGAGAATATTCCCCTGCTTGGTGTGTTCTACTCTTAGGCAGAGAGTTGAACTCTAATAAGAGATACCCGGGGAGAGACATATTCTGCATGAATTCTGATTCCGCCTTGGGAAGGGTAATATTAGCATGAGCAGTTTAGCGTTCCGTCTCTGCCTCTGGGCCATACATTATGCATTACCTTGAGGGGGTCCTTGATTTCCTGCATGGCTGCATGGATTAGGAATGAACCAACACTGGGAAAGTATTAATCCTTATGTATATGGGCAGGTCAGGGCTTCCATGAAAATGCATGGATTGATTATACTGGTGGGGGAGGTGATTTTACTTTCTCCGGAAATAGAATACTCATTTACTTTTGTTCTATGACCACTCGCCAACCATTACCTAGATGGGAGAAGGATCAGAGGTGGAATCTTTTTAATTTTTTGCGTTCCCATTTCTGCCAACTAAAAGGCACATAAGGAGGTCCATTGAGTTGATTCAGTACAGTTATGTCAGCCCGGGGGCCAAACGAGTGAATTATATTATATCGCCCCTCCGTAAGTGGGGATATCGGAAGATGATCCACTCACTTGGCCACCTCTCCAAGCGAGTATATCTTAGCGTGTATGGGCACCTTTACACTAGAAGAGGACCTTTGTAGCCAGGGCCGGATTTGTGATTGGGGAGCCCCAAGGCCGCCCCCCACCTCGATCGTGCATGCGCGCACCACCCCTCTCACCCCCCCCCCCCCCGCGCATGCGCATCACAACTCATACGGAGCATTGGGGAGAGGAGGTGCTAAAGTTTATTTGCGTCCTCTCCCAAATGCTCCGTATGTGGGCAAAATTTTCTGGTGGAGCTGGGCAGCATGCCGCCCCTAAATTTCTGCCGCCCTAGGCCCAAGTCTTTCTGATTGCACAAATCTGGGCCTATTTGCAGCCACTTTTAGTACAGGGTAATTGTTTACTTCGTTATCATTTACTCCCAGTATATAAGTCAGGGGTTGGGTGAAACTAGAGAGTTCAAGGTCTTGCCCACTTTGTAAAAGTCTAGGGGGCAGATTTATTAAAATGTGAGTTTAGAGCTTAATTCATAAAAACTCACCCACATTTTAGTTTGTGTATTTAGCAAATGGTGACTTGAGTTCTAACGTTCCCCCCTTGATAAATAAGCTTCAAAAATCCATAAGGAATGCATGTGGGTGAGTTTTTATGTATTAAGCTCTAAATGTATTAAACTCACATTTTGATAAAAATCAGGGAACTTCTCCCAAAATGTACCCTTTATTACCTCTCTCCCACTGGAAATCAAGAGAGAAAGAAGAAAGTCTACATTGGTTTTGTACTCTATGGTTATGGCACCAAACTGTTTAGTCTTAGGGGGTGATTTCTCATTTCTCAATTTTTTCCACAATGACTTTTTTTGCGCTAAAACTCCAAATATTTGAATTACGGCTCAAAAATGTGAATGTTCGAAATGTATTAATTGCAAAAAAAAAGGAAAACTCAAATGTAAAACCTGTAAAAGCCATTTTTCAATTTGAGTTTTTTTTGAATTTTTTTTGTGTTTTTTATTTGATTGTTTAACAAATAAGCAATCATTTGCATTTTTAAAAAATGCAGGTTTATTCGAAGTAGAGAGAAACTAAAAAATTCACAAACTAGAATAACACGGGCAACATTTATTGGTGGGCCCCCATTGCCCCAAAATATGTTGTAACAGAATAACCCTCAAGCACATGAAGTTTAATAGAGTAAGTAGTGATGGGCAAATTTTTTCGCCAGGCATGGATTCGAAGCAAATTTCTGCATTTCGCCATTGGTGAATTGTTTTGTGAAACTTCTGTGAAAATTCACCGTGGAAAAATTTGTCGTGCGTCAAATTGGGTGCATTCATGTAAAAAAAGCGCAATCATGTTAAAATGGCGTCAAAAATGGGTGCGGTTGCGTCAAGAAAAACACGGACGACAAAAAAATAGCCGTGGCGACAAAAAATACATGTGGGCGACATCAAAATTGCTGCGGGTGACAAAAAAGACGCGGGCAAATTTTCTTGCCGTTTTGCGGATTTTATCGCGAAGCGAAACGGGACAGATTTGCTCATCACTAATAGTAAGGCAGGCAGTGAAGAAAGAGTCGGAGCTTACTGACGAATGAATTAAAATGGGGGTCTGCCATCTCTGCAGGATATTTCTGCCAAAAGTTACCCCAGATGAAAGGTGTTCCAGGGGGCGCTAATCCTGGTGGATTCATACAATAAGATGAAGAGTAATTTTAAGCAATTAAACTGGGCTACAAATGGGGAAGATTAGGGCAGTAGGGGTAATTCAATAACACAAGCACAGATGCACAATAAATATACGTATAACCCCAAAAAGGCAACTGATTTAGACTCAATAAACCTGACCAATGAAATCCATCATTATTTGCCATGTCCCATTCGCTTTACTTGATGTCTGTTCCTCACTGGTTAATTTAATCTCATTTGGCAATGGATATCTATTCTGTATTTCCAAGGAAACTACTTACTCGCATTATCTGCAGATGAAGCATGATGTATTGGAAGTTACATTCCAGGCAACGTCCCAAATCTAGAAAATGTGGCTTTTTAAGACCGTTGTCTAGAGCAGAGGGATGGCTTGCTCACTTTATTGTATGATGGGACAAAGCCTCGAGCAACGTGAGTATTGTAAGGTTTAAACTTATATGGACATGTATGTATAAGGAGATAGTGCTCCAGGGCCCCAAAGTTGGGGGAGTCTACAATTAACCCTGATCATAAGCCCCAATAACCACAAAACACAACAGAAATGATATACTGTATATAAATTTTACATTCTTTACATTGTTTACATCTAGGACAAATCCCTGTATAGCATAATCAGTACTGTATATACATGAGTTCCCTCTTCTTGTTTAAGAACCAATCAGTCATGCACTTCTGCACCATTTCTCAAACTGCCCATCTCCCAAGCCAATCATAAGCTTTCTTTATTGTGGCCTACATGCGCCATGTCCTGCAATAAAGGGAAATGTCAAAGGTTTGCAGAACCTCATAGGATCTTCTGCTACATTTATACAACATGTAGTAAATCCTCATTTCTTTATAGTATTGCCCTGTAGATTATTTCCACCTAATGGTCCCTCGTGAGAACAAAGAGCTAATACATATCGAAGCCTGTGTATCTGGTACAACAGGTAACTTGGCACATAGCTCACGTATAGAGGAGCACATATAGGTGTAATTGCTATTTAATGAAGGTAATTCGGTGTCTATTCTGGCACTGCACCCAGTAATCTATAAGCCCTAATGTGTGCTGATCAATAAGGATAATTACACTGGTGCTACAGTCCTGCATTGTAATTGCACCACCATCGTACTCCCCATCATCACTGTGTCAACTCTGATGTATAAATATGTTTGGTAATAAATTATTTATTAGATTAGCCCATTCCCATGTTGGGAAATATAGAGTATTACATAGAAATGAACAGCCCGAGGCGACCAGTGATGTCTTTTCTTATCCTCTTACTATTTCTATTTGCTTCAAGGTTTCTAAATTACTGTGATGGATTTTTGCCCCCCCGAGGCTTTTATAAAGCCAAGAGAAGTGCAGAATTTTCAAGCCCTCGTTTTCAATATTTTCGAATGAGTGTGGGTTTTGTTTCACCGGAACACCTAGTTGTGGAACGGAAGAAACTGACTTTCAGCAAATATAATTCCAGGTAAAGATGCGGTAGTGAGTTTGCCGGTCAGGAAGTTACAAGGAAATACTTTGGGGATGAAATAAAATTGCTGTAAAGGTCATAGCTTTATTGGCTCGTTACAAAGGTAACAAGGTAACATTTCGGAACAGTTTATTTCCTTCGTCCAAGTTAATTACATACTGATTATAGCAGCTCATTATTAGGGATGTAGCGAACATCGCCAAAAATGTTCGCGGACCCGTTCGCGGACTTTCGGCAAAACTCGCGAATATTCGCGAACTTTGCGAACCCCATAGACTTCAATGGGAAGGCAAACTTTAAAACCTAGAAAAGCCATTTCTGGCTAGAAAACTGATTTTAAAGTTGTTTAAAGGGTGCCACGACCTGGACAGTGGCATGCAGGAGGGGGATCAACGAAAAAAAAAAAGCCAAAAAAAAACGCCAAAACAAAAAACGCAAGCTATTCCTATGTATACCCAAAGGTGAAAAACCGAAGCAAAAAAACGCGGCGCAAAAAAAAAACGCGGCGAACCCAAAATGGCGAACATCGCCAAAAGTTCGCGAATTTCCGCGTTCGCGAACACCCGATGTTCGCGCAAATTAGTTCGCCGGCGAACAGTTCGCTACATCTCTACTCATTATCCCATGTCTGCGTCTCTTCAGCATTGCCCCCGTCTGACTCTACTGCAGCTTATATATATGTGTATTCCAATGTGCGTGTCCCTGTGCCCAGGGTTCTGTATATATACACAAAGAGAAAGAAAGTTTGCCAGCGCTTAGTTTGCCTTTAAAAATAATTTTTACAAAAAATGAGGTGTTAGTACCACACTTTGGCCAAAATATGTAAGCTCACGTGCCACGTCAAGGCCCCTCATTGTACGTGAGTCCTACACTGTCTAATGACTTTGAGTCTGTGATGCAATTAAAATAAAGTCCCCCAGAAAACAATGTGACTGAGTATTAAGACCTATTGCACCTACCTTTAGCTCAAAAAGGCTCTAGTGGAAAGTCATTAGACAGTGTAGGACTCACGTACAATGAGGGGCCTTGACGTGGCACGTGAGCTTACATATTTTGGCCAAAGTGTGGTACTAACACCTCATTTTTTGTAAAAATTATTTTTAAAGGCAAACTAAGCGCTGGCAAACTTTCTTTCTCTTTGTGTATAAATAATGGCTTTTTATCGTTTATAGCAGCTGGTCAACTCCAGATTGTGGGTTAGACCGAGCGCTGGCACAACAGTGTGTTTCTGGCAGCTGGTCAACACTACAGCGTGGGTTAGACCGAGCGCTGGCGATTTCTTTCTGTGTTCTGTATATATACAGTATTTAGAGATGGGTGAGTTTTTCTCCAGGCACAGATTTGCTGCAAAATTACGCTTTTTGCCATCGGCGATTTTTTTCATGAAAACTGCTGCAAACATTTGCTGCAACAAAAACAATTGTGCCAAAAAGGTTGCAGTTATGTGAAATAAGTCACGGTCACACCAAAAAAAAGTTGCAAGCGTCAAAAAAGTTGTGCAGTAGCCGCATTTTGTGAATTTTTCAGCGTTTTTGTGAACGGGACAGATTTGCTCATCACTATACAGTATAAATCATATAGATTGTAAGCTCTACGGGGCAGGGACCTCCATCCTCTTGTGTCTTTGACTCTTAACTTATTGCAACTGTACCTTGTATTTATTTGTATTTATTGTTATACTTTGTATTTATCTATTATTACCTTAAAGGAGAAGGAAAGGGTTTTACTCATTTTTTAGTATGTAATAGAGGGGCCCTGCCCCTACCTGAACGCTGAAATCATTTCTTCTAAAAATGCTCCTTTGTCCAATACGGTCCTCCCGAAGTACACACTATTTCTCCTTGTCTGCGCAGCCATGTTTTAAACATGGCGCTCCACTAGCCTCCCCGCTTGCCTCTCCCCCCCAGCACCTGTCAGCTGTCACCATTCCTCACCGCTCCTCTCCCCTCCCTGCGTCCTCTCATCCCTGCTCCTCTTCTCGCTTGCCTCTCCGCTCCAGCACCTGTCAGCTGACACCTGTCTGTCCTCACCGCTCCCCTCCCTGCACCTGCGTCCTCTTGTCCCGCTCACCGCTCCGCCCCAGCACCGCCAGCCGACACGGTTCCTCACCCCTGCTCACCTCTCCCCCTCCCAGCACCTGCGTCCTCTGGTCCCCGCTCGCATCTCCGCCCCAGCACCGCCAGCCGACATGGTTCCTCACCCCTGCTCACCTCTCCCCCTCCCTGTACCTGCGTCCTCTCGTCTCCGCTCCTTGCTTGCCTCTCCGCCTCTGCACCTGCCGGCTGCATCCTGTAATGGCCCCAGCTGCTGGTTCTAATGGCAAATAGCGTCTCATAACCAGACGCTAGGGGGAGTGTGCCTGCTTGTGCGCATGCGTCGCCTTTAAAAGTAAGTCTCCAAGTCTTGGAAAAGAGTGATGCATTATGGGAATCTTTCTACCCAGCTCAGAGGTTTTTTTTCCTGTTTTGCTTCTGATCATCTGAACTGGAGATATATGGGGAGACTTAAGGGCACTATTGAGACAACTGAAGGTATGCCTGCATTTTGAGATTAACTCTTTATTAGCCTTTCCTTCTCCTTTAATAACCCCCTGTTTGTATTAATCTATTCTACTGTACAGCGCTGCGTACATAAGTAGCACTTTATAAATAAATATATACATACATATATAGGAGCACCACAGTTTTATTGTAATCAGCGTCAACAAGAAATGGAAATGGTATCATGTTAGTTAGCCAATGAAGGAATTGCCTTTATAGCACTTTTGTTATGTTTCATCTTAAAGTGATACTGACATGAAAAAACTACTTTTCAAAATATTGATGTACATATAAAGTTCCCTATAGGCCATGTTGGCCATTTGCCACTGATAGGGCTGCTTTTGTAAGTAATTGTTACCTGAAGTTCCTAAACCCGACTGTTTTGCCAACCTGACTGTCCCTTCTCAGCCTGTTAGTTATAGCTTCTAATGCTAACAGCCTACTGCTGCACAAATATGGCAGCCCCCTCATAGAGGAACATGGGGGATCAGATAGGGAATGTAAAAGCATCAGGCAAATACATTTAAGGCAAATTTATAAAGCTTATACAAAGACAGTGTTATGATATATATAAAAACAGTTTAATTTCTGGTGTCAGTATCTCTTTAAAAGTATTTAATTTCAATTAAAAAAATGCAATTTTTATCTCCCACAAAAACACTTCAGGCAGAGCCATTCCTTTCATAGAACAGACGTTTCCGCTAACAGCTGCTCCCAGGCTGAAATAAAAAGCTGCTTCAGCCAAATCATTGTAATATGGATTCTAATACAGGTATGGGACCGGTTATCTGGAAACCTGTTATCCAGAAAGCTCCACATTACGGGAAGGCCATCTCCCACAGACTACATTATAAGCAAGTAATTATAATTTTATAAAATTAGTTCCTGTTTCTCTGTAATAATAAAACAGTATCTGTACTTGATCCCAACTAAGATATAATTACCCCTTATTGGGGGCAGAACAGCCCTATTGGGTTTATTTAATGGTTAAATGATTCCCTTTTCTCTGTAATAATAAAACAGTACCTGTACTTGATCCCAACTAAGATATAATTACCCCTTATTGGGGGCAGAACAGTCCTATTGGGTTTATTTCATGGTTAAATGATTCCCTTTTCTCTGTAATAATAAAACAGTACCTGTACTTGATCCCAACTAAGATATAATTACCCCTTATTGGGGGCAGAACAGCCCTATTGGGTTTATTTCATGGTTAAATGATTCCCTTTTCTCTGTAATAATAAAACAGTACCTGTACTTGATCCCAACTAAGATATAATTACCCCTTATTGGGGGCAGAACAGTCCTATTGGGTTTATTTCATGGTTAAATGATTCCCTTTTCTCTGTAATAATAAAACAGTACCTGTACTTGATCCCAACTAAGATATAATTACCCCTTATTGGGGGCAGAACAGCCCTATTGGGTTTATTTCATGGTTAAATGATTCCCTTTTCTCTGTAATAATAAAACAGTACCTGTACTTGATCCCAACTAAGATATAATTACCCCTTATTGGGGGCAGAACAGTCCTATTGGGTTTAAAGTACAGTCTTACTGCCTATGAACTAAAGCCCCAGGCCTCATCCTGGAAGTGAGGTGAACTCATTGCCACTGCTATCACTAGCTAGTCCAGGTACCAACCTCCCCAGTAAGTCTGGTCACAAGGTCTCGCTGCTGATGTTCTCAGGCCAAAGAGGAAGTCCCTCAGCAAGGCCCTGTCTTATATAGGCTCACAGGTAGGATTAGCGCCACCTGCTGGCTAACTTGCATATAGCTTTAACTATTTACATTAATTAAATACTAGTCTTTATTTTATCCCCTTACAAATGACCCCCAAGGTTATGGTAAAGGGGGAGGGGCTATTGTGAAGCACCGATAGAATTATTTCATTTGCTCAAATCTATAATTTCAGGAAATGGAGAGATAAGAGAGGCAGAATGAACATGAATGTTTAATTTCACTTGGGATTAGGTGCCAGTAGGAAGCCGGCAGTAACGACTATCTGCGCAATCACAATGCTGGAGTCCCATCTGCATTCTATAGAGGAATGAGTCACAGGGACTGGGCATAGAATAAATGCAGAGTTCCATAATGTCATTTAAATGATAATATTTATGATTTTGTCCTCGGACTGCTGAGAAGCAACACATTGTGCCATTACAATAACTCCCAGGCCCAGTGTTACTGGCTGGAACCTACGGCTCGAGCGATGCTAAAGAAGATACCTGAGCAATGTTTAACCCCATAAACTGTTTGCCTTGCTGTTCCATCATTCTGGCCAGATACTGAATAAAAGTTTTTCCTGGGGTTTTAAAACACTTAGGGGCACATTTACTTATCCACGAACGCTCCAACCGTTCGCTCGATCAGTCCAATCATATTTTCTGCGACTTTTTCGTACCTTGCACAACTTTTTCGTATTTTTAGCACGAAAAAGTCGGATCAGTTTTGCCGCTGTTTACAATCATTCGGTACGAAAATTTCGTGACTTTCGGATCGCCAATACAATATTATCGTGACTAATACGATTTCTTCTGAAGCATTTTCGTGATATTTGCGATCTTCAGAAATCTTCGTTTCCAATCCGAATTTTTCCCATTCGGGATTCAAACTCGTGTTTTGATAAATCTGCCCCTTAGAGTTTGTTATATTCAGGCAATTGGTCAGCAACCAATCACACATTCTACCATTTACCGTTAAAGGAAAACTATACCCCAAACAATGTAGGTTTCTATAAAAATATATTGCATAAACAGCTCATATGTAAAACCCTGCTTCATCTAAATAAACCATTTTCATATAAATATACTTTTTTAGTAGTATGTGCCATTGGGTAATCCTAAATAGAAAACTGCCATTTTATGTACTAAGGGCCGCCCCCTGGGATCATAGGATTCACAGGAGGGATAGCGGCACCTGGAGCTACACCCAGGGGTGGGCTGAGCGGACCGGGCGCCCTAGGCAAACCTGGTTGGCTACCTCTCCCCTGCACCTGCGCTATCGCACCCCCCCCCCCCCCGCACACATGTTTTTTGGCATGCATGCGCAGTTCGCGAGGGGGGGGTGTCGATGCGAAGCAGTGGAGGCAATGAAAACGGAGGGAACAGACTAGGGGTAAGCAAGAGAGGCGCCCCCCAATCATTGCACCCTAGGCAGCTGCCTCTTCTGCCTACCCCTAGTTCGGCCCTGGTTACACCACTGCGGTTTGCTACCGTGTCTCAGGCTTGTGTCAGTGCCAAGGCCAGTGCAGGGCCCAGCACCAGTGATGCCCAAAGCATGCCCCCCCCCCATCATCAAACCCCTACCCCAGTCACAGTGAAGTGAAATGAAGGCAGCTTCAGAAAGCTGATGATTTAGCTGCAGGCAATAGCCCTATTAAAGGAGAAGGAAAGGTAAAGTCACTTGGGGGTGCCAAAATGTTAGGCACCCCCAAGTGACTTTAATCGCTTACCTTTTACCCCGGGCTGGTGCCCCTGTTGTGAGAGAACAGCACCAGCCCGGGGTACCTGTTGTCCCCCCATGTTTGACTCCCTAGTTTTTGACCCTGGGTCTGTTATATGGACTTTTTGCCTGCTCTGACCTTCGGCCTGTTTCATGGACTCTGATTGCTGCCTGCCCTGACCCTTTGCCTGTTTTTGGACTTTTTTGACATGCAGATCATGTCCAGCCTTCATATGTTTGGCACTAGTTGTATAGCATATTTCCTACTAGTTTAGCCAGAAATCATTGGGGCTAAAAAAAGTCCTATGTACAGTAAAGTATAGAAGGTATTGATGGGCTGAGCCCATTGGCCTGTATGTGTTGCTTAGGCAGGCTCTCTGTATGGCGTTGCATTCTGATTATTCATTACAGATTATTAGTTCATTACACATTATAGGTTTTCCAATACAATTTCAGACAAAACTTCGTTAACATGTAGAAGCTAAATATTTATATAGCACGAGAGCAGCTTCATGCCTGGAAAGAGATAACCTTTTCTGCTCAATGGTGAACAAATCTGTATCAAAATAAAATTAGGCTTTGGCAAACGTGGCTAATTACGTGGAAGGGATACTATGATAAGACACACAGCTGAACAAATACATTTAAAGTATTTAACTTGTACGCATCAACAGCCCTCAGTGGAGTTTTGTTTCCTAATGACCGTGTTTCATTACATCTGCTCGTGCCAAGTAGACTTGTCTTAATCTTGGCTAAAGCTAACATCTGCTTCAGAGCCGTGGATTTTCCACCCTATAAAGAACTGCGCCGATGAAAAGCATTTTGATTGGAAAGTCTTTGCTCTACAGCTCTAATCTACAGGACCTTGTGTTGTTTGGGTGGGTCATTGGGACCCCCTGAAAGTACAAAAACGTAGTGATGGGCGAAATGTTTCACCAGGCTTGAATTTGCGCCGAATTTCCGCATTTCGCCATTGGTGGATTGTTTCGCGAAACGGATGAAAAAATTTGCCGTGGAAAAATTTGTTGTGCGTCCCAAAATTGTCACCTGCAACAAAAGAATAGCCGCAGGCGACAAAAGAATAGCCACGTTCGACAAAAGAATAGCCACGTTCGACAAAAGAATAGCCGTGGGCGACAAAAGAATAGCTGCGGGCGACAAAAGAATAGCCGTGGGCGACAAAAGAATAGCCGCGGGTGACAAAAGAATAGCCGCGCAACGAAAGAATAGCCACGGGCGACAAAAGAATAACCGTGGGTGACAAAAGAATAGCCGCGGGCGACAAAAGAATAGCCGTGGGCGACAAAAGAATAGCCGCAGGCGACGAAAGAATAGCCGCGCGACAAAAGAATAGCCTCAGGCGACGAAAGAATAGACGGGGGCGACAAAAGAATAGCCGTGGATGACGATTTTTTTTGACGTGCAACATTTTCGTCGTTTCCCGAATTTTCCGCCATTTCGTGAATCTTTTGAAAGATTCGCAAATTTTTCGGCGAAGTGAAACGGGATAATGTTGCAATACAATACAACACAAGAGCAACTAAAACCAAACTGTTACTGGTTCTTTGGGTCGCAAAGTTCATTCCCAAAATACATTTGAGAAAAACTTGAATAAACTTTTGGATCATATATATATATATATATATAGAACATAAGTAGAAGTTGCTGATCTATTGGAATTAGGATTCGGGGGCAAATACAGGGCTAATGAGTGCAGATCAAGGCAAGAGGGTATCAGTCAGGACCTCATACAGTAAGTGGACACTAGGGACAGATATTAGTGAGAGTCTGGGGCTGGGGCACCTAGGCCACGTTCTAGTTTTGTAGAGGGGTTGGGGCATCTAGACCACATTCTAGTCTTAATGAGGCAGCCATATGAAATGGCTCTACAGTTACATAGTTACATAGTTACATAGTTACATAGTTACATAGTTACATAGGGTTGAAAAAAGACCAGTGTCCATCAAGTTCAACCCATCCAAGTAAACCCAGCACACCTAACCCACACCTACCAATCTATACACTCACATACATAAACTATAAATACAACCACTAGTACTAACTGTAGATATTAGTATCACAATAGCCTTGGATATTCTGATTGATCAAGAACTCATCCAGGCCCCTCTTATAGGCATTAACAGAATCTGCCATTACCCCATCACTAGGAAGGGCATTCCCCAACCTCACTGCCCTCACCGTGAAAAACCACCTACGCTGCTTCAAATGGAAGCTCCTTTCCTCTAATCTAAAGGGGGGGCCTCTGGTGCGCTGATTGTTTTTATGGGAAAAAAGAACATCCCCCAACTGCCTATAATCCCCTCTAATGTACTTGTACAGAGTAATCATGTCCCCTCGCAAGCGCCTCTTTTCCAGAGAAAACAACCCCAACCTTGACAGTCTCACCTCATAGCTTAAATCTTCCATCCCCTTTACCAGTTTAGTTGCAGTCTCTGCACTCTCTCCAGCTCATTAATATCCTTCTTAAGGACTGGAGCCCAAAACTGCACTGCATACTCAAGGTGAGGCCTTACCAGGGACCTATAAAGGGGCAAAAATTATGTTCTCATCCCTTGAGTCAATGCCCTTTTTTATACAAGACAGCACTTTATTTGCTTTAGTAGCCACAGAATGACACTGCCTGGAATTAGACAACTTGTTATCAACAAAAACCCCTAGATCCTTCTCCATTAAGGAAACCCCCAACACACTACCATTCAGTAGATAGTTTGCGTTTATATTATTTCTACCAAAGTGCATAACTTTGCACTTGTCAACATTGAACCTCATTTTCCAGTTTGCTGCCCAGTTATCTAATTTTGTCAAATCGCTCTGCAAAGCGGCACATCCTGCATGGAACTTATAGTTTTGCACAATTTTGTGTCATCAGCAAAAATAGAAACAGTACTGTCTATGCCCACCTCCAGGTCATTAATAAACAAGTTAAAAAGCAAAGGACCAAGGACTGACCCCTGCGGTACTCCACTAACCACACTGGTCCAATTAGAAAATGTTCCATTTACAACCACTCTTTGTACTCTATCCTTCAGCCAGTTCTCTATCCAATTACAAATATTATGTTCTAGGCCAATATTCCTTAATTTGATCATTAACCTTCTGTGAGGTACTGTATCAAACGCTTTAGCAAAGTCCAAGTAGATGACATCAACTGCCATTCCAGCATCGAGGTTCCTGCTCACCTCCTCATAAAAGGTGACTAAATTAGTCTGGCAAGATCTGTTACCCATAAAACCATGCTGGCACAAACTAATAGTATTGTGAACTGCAATGTATTCAAGTACCCTATCCCTTATTACCCCTTCCAAAAGTTTTCCTACTACTGATGTCAGACTAACAGGCCTATAGTTTTCAGGCTGAGAACGGGATCCCTTTTTAAATAACGGCACCACATTAGCAATCCGCCAGTCTCTCGGCACCATGCCAGACCTCAATGAATCCTGAAAAATTAAGTGAAGAGGTTTGGCAATCACAGCGCTCAGCTCATTTAATACCCTGGGATGAATCCCATCCGGCCCTGGACCTTTGTTTACCTTTACATGTTCAAGTCTCTTTTGAATTTCCTCCCGAGTGACCCATGCGCCAGTAGCTAAATTACTAGAACTGGGCATATTACAAGGGAAGCCTTCATTATCTGGCTCCTCAGATGTATAGACAGATGAAAAATAAGAGTTCAAAATTTCAGCTTTTTCCCCATTCTCATCAACCAACTTACCCCCCCCCGTGATAATAAAGTTCCCACCCCTTCTTGCTTCATTTTTTTACTATTCACATAATTAAAAAATAATTTAGGATTCTTTTTACTCCTAGCTGCAATATCCCTTTCCATCTCTATTTTAGCTTGCCTGATAGCTTTTTTGCTGCTTTATTTGCTTCCTTGTACCTGATGAAAGTTTCCGCTGTCCCAGCTAACTTGAATGCCCTAAAAGCACGTTTTTTCTTACCAACCTCGACCCTAACACTTTTATTCAGCCATAAAGGTTTTGCTTTGCGATGCCTCTCCTTGCTTACAAGGGGGATATACTGTTGTGTATACCTACAAAGCAATGTTTTAAAGATGTTCCAATTTCCTTCTGTGTCTAACCCCATGAAAAGCCTTTCCCAGTTGACACATTGCAGAGATGCCCTTATACTGGCAAAGTCTGCACGTCTAAAATTGAGTGTTTTAGTTACTCCCTTATAGAGCTGTCTCTGCAGCATTATCTCAAAGGAGACCATGTTGTGATCACTGTTCCCCAAATGCTCACCCACACAAATGTTAGAGATGAGTTCATTATTATTAGATATTACCAGGTCCAAAATAGCGTCATTCCTAGTGGGTTCTTGAACCGCCTGAAATAAAAAGTTGTCATTTAGCATATTTACAAACCTACTAGCTTTTTCTGACTTAGCCACCCCATTACTCCAGTCAATGTCCGGATAATTAAAGTCCCCCATAACAACAACTTGACCTAGTTTTGAAGCCTCCTCCATTTGCAACAATAGCTGGGCCTCATCCCCCTCATCTATACGGGGTGGTTTATAGCATACACCAATGATCATTTTCTTTGTGACCTTCAGCCCTACAGAAATTTCTACCCAAAGAGATTCGACGTTTTCATTGGTAATGTCTTTATTACATGGCTTTAAGTCTGACTTTACGTAAAGACAAACCCCTCCACCCTTTTTAATCTCTCTGTCCCTCCTAAAAAGTGTATAACCATTTAAATTCGCAGCCCAGTCGCATTTATCATCCCACCAGGTCTCAGTGGAACAGGCAACCTCAGATATAGCCAAAATCCTTCCCAATCCAGTATTCCAGTTCAGCTGCCTCCTTCAGGCAGGCTATCGCTCCTGTGCTCCTGTTGTAGCACTAATTACATGTAGACAAAATATAAAATAATGGAGGACACCTGACACTGCAGGGCTTTGCTGCAATTAGTGTTTATTAGTGTGTTCCACTACATGTTTTGGGCAAAGCCCTTTTTCAAATGAACAACATAACATCTGAACAAATAGCATTTAAATGGTTCCAAGACTCAAGTCCAACCTCCCCCTTAGCACCATTGGTACCAAGCAGTCCAAGGGAGGGGTTACTGCTCCAGGGCAGTTAGTAGCCTAATCCCCAAAAAAGTCCAAATTACTTTTTATACATGGCCCAGGAACTACCAAGCAGTTGGTCCTCCACCATAGTGTAGCTTTTAAAAGAAATACATATACCAGGCACAAGCACAATACAAATACTACCCATCAGATATTGTATATCCAAGGCAAATAAATCTTCTCTAGTGATGGGCAAAATGTTTCGGCAGGCGAATTTCCGCATTTCGCCATTGGCGGATTGTTTCGCGGAATTGATGAAAAATTTGCCACCAAAAAATTTGCAGCGTGTCCAAAAAGAATAGCCGCGGGCGACAAAAGAATAGCCACGGGTGACAAAATAATAGCTGGGTGACAAAAGAATAGCTGCGGCCGATAAAATAATTGCCGCGTTTCAAAAGAATAGCTGCGGGCGACAAAATAATTGCCGCGGGACAAAAGAATAGCTGCCGTTTCGCGAATTTTCCGCCGTTTCGTGAATCTTTTGACAGATTCGCGAATTTTTCGGCAAAGCAAGACGGGACAGATTCGCTCATCACTAATCTTCTGAAATATCAGAAGAAGCAGCTGGCCAACTGGTCTGTGTCTGATGTTAATTGAGTATCTGTGGGGTCATTTTATAATGACTGATCAAATTTGCACCTGGGCATTACCCATAGCAACCAATCTTATTAGCCTATTTTTATCGAATTGCAGACTGAGTAATAAAAGCAAATACGGTACCCTAATTGGTTGCCATGGGTTACCACTAAGGTGCAAATTTGCCCAGTCGTTATAAATGATCCCCTTTATCCCCTTAATTTTTGCATAACGGAGACTTGATTTAGTAGAAATTCGGCACAGGAATTGTTGGCTACATCTTTGATATGGGGGGGGGGAAATAAACAAACTTTAAATGTAATTGGTTCCCCGTCTATTTGAAGATTATTGCTAAAGGATTTCCAGGTTACCCATGCGAGGCCTAAATTACTACTGAGCAAGGTCCTTTCACTCCCTTAAGTGTTTATCCATTTCCACCCGACAACATCTATTCCCTTCCAAAATGGGCTTCACTGATTGGCTGCTTCTGACAATAGTCTATATTCTCCTATAGTCGGGTTTAGCACAAGGATATTTATTTAAATTTACCAGCCTTTCTATAGATCATCATGGACTGGTCTGTTGATTATTTTCAATGTATTTAATAATGCGTTTGAGCTATTTTCTGTTTTCTGTGGAATTTAATTATAGCAGTTTATTTGTGCAATTTGTCATGTTTAAACATCTGGGGTAATGCGCCCGTGTAGGAATTAAATAGCATTAAATACAAATGATGACAAACTGATTTTATTGGCCATAGTCATTGTATCCCATTGGGGATGGGCTTCTGGGTTCTTGTACAGAGACAAAGGGAGTATGTAACGTAGAAAATATCTATCTTGGCGTAGTGGATAGTGATGAGCAAATCTGCCCGAAAATGTGATTGAAAAATTTGCGAAACGCATTTGTCGTGCGCGTCTTTTTTTGTCGCCCACGTCGCCGGCATTTTTTTTGACGCGACCGCTGCCTTTTTTGACGCACGCCAAATTTTTCTGCGGCAAATTTTTACCGAAATTTTGCTAAACAATTCGCCAATGGCGAAATGCGGAAATTCACTGCGAATCCATGCCTGGCGAAAAAATTCGCTCATCACTAGTAGTGGAACCTAAAATACTAAGAGGCTGATTTATTCAAATTTACTTTTTTTTCCGTAATATTCAAGTTTTTTGATTTATCAAAGGAAAACATGAGAAGTCAAATGAGAAGATTTGGCAGCTACAAACCGGAGAGCTTCTCTAACAGTCAGTGGGTAGCGGTGAGCAAAATTATTTGCCAGGCGTGGATTCGCAGCGAGTTTCCACGTTTCGCCATTGGTGGATTTATCCGCACCACTGAAAAAATTGCCGTACGACCAAAAACTGGCACCCGAGTCACAACAAATTGTCACACACGTCAGAAAAATGACATGCGTCCAAAAAAATGGACAATGGCTTTGACACGCGCATCACATCACATTATAGAATTTCATTAATCATAGCAACCAAGCCCATGTGAGATTGGGAACCTTGAGAGGTGCTGGGAAGTCCCATAACTTCCTTCTGTTCCTATTGTAGGGGGACCAAGAGGGCAGAAGAGTTCCATTAGTCTCTCGAATCCACATGATAATATGGAGGGGAAGGCACCTGTGTACCCAGGCCAAAAAAGGGGAGTTGGCAGCCCATGGTGGTGGGACAGCGCTAGATATTTCCCCTATGTCTACTCCTGAGCCAAAAACATTTTCTCTTTTTGTCTTGTTATACTTATCATCATCAGGTTTAAAGGGGTTGTTTACCTTTGAGTTAGCATTTAGTATGATGTTGTGACATGCTGAATGCCTGTACACGCAGTTTTGGGGGAATTAGCAATAGTAGGCAGGCATGCAGAGGATCTGGAGCATAGAGACAGGGACACCAAGTCTTCAGGCAAAACTCAGGTTTATTAAGGGCCCATTCTTCCCAACAGAGACATAAAAACAGTTCAGTAAACAGTTCAGGGTTTTGAGATGTCCCTTCTTCAGGGTTCTCACCTTCCAGGGTTATTTCCACGCTCTGGAACACTCAGGCTTCACACTAAGCCTTGCCGAGCCCTCTCAGCACTCATCCATTCGGTCAGCACTCCCTCTGCTTCCTGGCAGTGGCAGGTGGCACCCCTAGCTCCTCTGGGAGTTCCTCACACAGGCAGCCCTCCTGCTCTGTGCCCTGCTCTGAGAGTGACCTTCACTCAATCAGCATTCAATTCCAACTCCCTAAATCACACAACCCCTTTTATTGGCTGCTCACCTGCAGCCTAATCAGGCAGCTCCCTACAGCTGGCCAAATCAAACCTTAAAGGAGATTTACTCTAAAACAGCATTACCTGCTGTAAAACCGGGTATTTTACCTTGGGCCATTTGCATCCCACCTTAAATACTGGTGGAAATACACCAAATAATGACCTTTCCCATTGCATCTCTCACAATGTAGAGAGTGATATTTTAAAGGAGAAGGAAAGACATTTTGGCATTTTACTGCCAATAGATTTGCCACATTAGTGCCACCTAGAACACTATATTTATTCAGCAGAAAGCTTTACCATACCTGAGTAAACAGCCCTAGAAGCTCCCTTTGTTTCTTTAAGATAGCAGCTGCCATTTTAGCTTGATTTTCATAGCTTCCTGCTGCAGCTCTAGCTGTTGTTAGCTCAGATCACACATTCTGATAGGAGGGGGAGTGAGTTCTTATGAATTATTATGGAAGGGGGGAGTGAAGGGAGAGAACTGAGCAGACTCAAGCCCCAAACCTGAAGGAGCCCTAAAGGAGAGGAAGTCTGATACCGAAGAACATGTTTACACAAAATGAGACAAGAAATCCTGTTTCTTTTGATAGAGGACTCAGTGCAGCGTTTCTGTGAGTGCTTATGGCTGTATTTACATAGACCTTTCTGATAAAGCTTACTTAGTTTTTACCTTTCCTTCTCATTTAAGACAATTTGCAACTGGTCTTCATTTTTATCATTTGTATTTTTAATTATTTCCCTTTTTGTTCAAATACTCTCCAGTCTGGAATTTCAGCAGTTATCTGGTTGCTTGGGTTCAAATTACCAGGGAGTGGTGTGAATGAGAGACTGGTATATGAAAAGGAAATAGGCAACAAAAAGTAACAATAACAACAAAATTATAGTCTTGCGGAGCAAAAGTTTCATGGCTGCCGGGGTCAGTGACCCCCTTTTGAAAGTTGAAAAGAGCCAAAAGGAAAACTTTTTTCAAAAATGTAACTTTGAAAAATAAATAATAAAGGCCAAATAAAAAGTTGCTTAGAACTGACCACTCTATAAGATTCTAAAAGGTAACTTATAGTGATGAGTGAATCTGTCCCATTTTGCTTCGCCATAGAATTTGCGAAACGGCTAAAAATTAGCAAAACGCATTTTTGACGCGACTGTGCCCAATTTTGATGTGACCGCGCCTTTTTTGCTGCACCCGCGCCCTTTTTTTGATGTGACTGCGCCCTTTTTGACGTGCAACAAAAAAAAATTCTGTGCGACGAAATTTTTGTGAAACAATTCGCCAATGGCGGAAATTCGCTGCGAATCCATGCCTGGCGAAAACATTCGCTCATCACTAGTAACTTAAAGGTGAACCACCCATTTAATAGGTTAAAAAAGTGACTTGGAAGCCAACCTATATTTTCTACAGAGAAATCTATGAGCAATTGTAAGGATGGCCTTTGCTATTCCATTAACAGCTGGGGTGTTTGCTACAGAAACCCTACTATAGTTTATATAAATACCCTGCTGTGTAGCCCCGGGGGCAGCCATTCCTGCACTGGTACAGCTGGGGTGTTTGCTACAGAAACCCTACTATAGTTTATATAAATACCCCGCTGTGTAGCCCTGGGGGCAGCCATTCCTGCACTGGTACAGCTGGGGTGTTTGCTACAGAAACCCTACTATAGTTTATATAAATACCCTGCTGTGTAGCCCCGGGGGCAGCCATTCCTGCACTGGTACAGCTGGGGTGTTTGCTACAGAAACCCTACTATAGTTTATATAAATACCCCGCTGTGTAGCCCTGGGGGCAGCCATTCCTGCACTGGTACAGCTGGGGTGTTTGCTACAGAAACCCTACTATAGTTTATATAAATACCCTGCTGTGTAGCCCCGGGGGCAGCCATTCCTGCACTGGTACAGCTGGGGTGTTTGCTACAGAAACCCTACTATAGTTTATATAAATACCCCGCTGTGTAGCCCCGGGGGCAGCCGTTCCTGCACTGGTACAGCTGGGGTGTTTGCTACAGAAACCCTACTATAGTTTATATAAATACCCCGCTGTGTAGCCCCGGGGGCAGCCATTCCTGCACTGGTACAGCTGGGGTGTTTGCTACAGAAACCCTACTATAGTTTATATAAATACCCCGCTGTGTAGCCCCGGGGGCAGCCATTCCTGCACTGGTACAGCTGGGGTGTTTGCTACAGAAACCCTACTATAGTTTATATAAATACCCCGCTGTGTAGCCCCGGGGGCAGCCATTCCTGCACTGGTACAGCTGGGGTGTTTGCTACAGAAACCCTACTATAGTTTATATAAATACCCTGCTGTGTAGCCCGGGGGCAGCCATTCCTGCACTGGTACAGCTGGGGTGTTTGCTACAGAAACCCTACTATAGTTTATATAAATACCCCGCTGTGTAGCCCCGGGGGCAGCCATTCCTGCACTGGTACAGCTGGGGTGTTTGCTACAGAAACCCTACTATAGTTTATATAAATACCCCGCTGTGTAGCCCCGGGGGCAGCCATTCCTGCTCTGGTACAGCTGGGGTGTTTGCTACAGAAACCCTACTATAGTTTATATAAATACCCCACTGTGTAGCCCCGGGGGCAGCCATTCCTGCACTGGTACAGCTGGGGTGTTTGCTACAGAAACCCTACTATAGTTTATATAAATACCCTGCTGTGTAGCCCCGGGGGCAGCCATTCCTGCACTGGTACAGCTGGGGTGTTTGCTACAGAAACCCTACTATAGTTTATATAAATACCCTGCTGTGTAGCCCCGGGGGCAGCCATTCCTGCACTGGTACAGCTGGGGTGTTTGCTACAGAAACCCTACTATAGTTTATATAAATACCCTGCTGTGTAGCCCCGGGGGCAGCCATTCCTGCACTGGTACAGCTGGGGTGTTTGCTACAGAAACCCTACTATAGTTTATATAAATACCCTGCTGTGTAGCCCCGGGGGCAGCCATTCCTGCACTGGTACAGCTGGGGTGTTTGCTACAGAAACCCTACTATAGTTTATATAAATACCCCGCTGTGTAGCCCCGGGGGCAGCCATTCCTGCACTGGTACAGCTGGGGTGTTTGCTACAGAAACCCTACTATAGTTTATATAAATACCCCGCTGTGTAGCCCCGGGGGCAGCCATTCCTGCACTGGTACAGCTGGGGTGTTTGCTACAGAAACCCTACTATAGTTTATATAAATAAACCGCTGTGTAGCCCCGGGGGCAGCCATTCCTGCACTGGTACAGCTGGGGTGTTTGCTACAGAAACCCTACTATAGTTTATATAAATACCCCGCTGTGTAGCCCCGGGGGCAGCCATTCCTGCACTGGTACAGCTGGGGTGTTTGCTACAGAAACCCTACTATAGTTTATATAAATACCCCGCTGTGTAGCCCCGGGGGCAGCCATTCCTGCACTGGTACAGCTGGGGTGTTTGCTACAGAAACCCTACTATAGTTTATATAAATACCCCGCTGTGTAGCCCCGGGGGCAGCCATTCCTGGACTGGTACAGCTGGGGTGTTTGCTACAGAAACCCTACTATAGTTTATATAAATACCCCGCTGTGTAGCCCCGGGGGCAGCCATTCCTGCACTGGTACAGCTGGGGTGTTTGCTACAGAAACCCTACTATAGTTTATATAAATACCCCGCTGTGTAGCCCCGGGGGCAGCCATTCCTGCACTGGTACAGCTGGGGTGTTTGCTACAGAAACCCTACTATAGTTTATATAAATACCCCGCTGTGTAGCCCCGGGGGCAGCCATTCCTGGACTGGTACAGCTGGGGTGTTTGCTACAGAAACCCTACTATAGTTTATATAAATACCCTGCTGTGTAGCCCCGGGGGCAGCCATTCCTGCACTGGTACAGCTGGGGTGTTTGCTACAGAAACCCTACTATAGTTTACATAAATACCCCGCTGTGTAGCCCCGGGGGCAGCCATTCCTGCACTGGTACAGCTGGGGTGTTTGCTACAGAAACCCTACTATAGTTTATATAAATACCCCGCTGTGTAGCCCCGGGGGCAGCCATTCCTGCACTGGTACAGCTGGGGTGTTTGCTACAGAAACCCTACTATAGTTTATATAAATACCCCGCTGTGTAGCCCCGGGGGCAGCCATTCCTGCACTGGTACAACTGGGGTGTTTGCTACAGAAACCCACTATAGTTTATATAAATACCCCGCTGTGTAGCCCCGGGGGCAGCCATTCCTGCACCGGTACAGCTGGGGTGTTTGCTACAGAAACCCTACTATAGTTTATATAAATACCCCGCTGTGTAGCCCCGGGGGCAGCCATTCCTGCACTGGTACAGCTGGGGTGTTTGCTACAGAAACCCTACTATAGTTTATATAAATACCCCGCTGTGTAGCCCCGGGGGCAGCCATTCCTGCACTGGTACAGCTGGGGTGTTTGCTACAGAAACCCTACTATAGCTTATATAAATACCCCGCTGTGTAGCCCCGGGGGCATCCATTCCTGCACTGGTACAGCTGGGGTGTTTGCTACAGAAACCCTACTATAGTTTATATAAATACCCCGCTGTGTAGCCATGGGGGCAGCCATTCAAGCTGGAAGGAAGGAGAAAAGGCACAGGTTACATAGCAGATAACAGATAAGACACCATTGTATTCTACAGGGTTTATCTGTTAGCTGCTATATAACCTGTGCCTTTTCTTATTTTGAATGGCTGCCTCCATGGCTACACACCAGGGTTTATATAAACTCTAGTAATGTTTCTGAAGCAAACACAAAACTTTTACCAGTGCAGGGCAGCAGTACATTATAGTTTAATTTCTTTGAAATATATACATTTTTTGGTGGTACTGTTCCTTTAATAGTGAATATCCATTTACTGTAACTACTCATTTGTATTGGGAATAAGTGGTTATTGAGATTAGCAGGCTTGGGTCTGTAGGAATATTAATGCCGAGCAAGTCAATGCAAATGTATAGGGTGAGTATTGGGGGGTTGCCCTGAGCAAGCAGCGGCCTTGTAGCCTCTATAAGTCTGTAATTACATTTACCTACAGAATTCAACGCATCATTCGCCTCCCAAAACACACGTCCAGCCGGGCCCCTAATGCATTCATTGTTATATTAGCTGCCTAGAAAAATGTAATATTGCAAAATAATGAGAAATCTGTACAGCCTCCAGCAATAGAGATAGCTTTCGTTACTAGGTATTCTGGCCTTTTAGGAACATGCCTTCGAGGACACTTTCCAATCAAGCAAATACAATGGCTTGTCTAGTCTTACAAAGAACTGCCAATTAATTTAAAGCTACAGCTAATTTTGTTGTCCAACCAAGTATGCTTTACTGTTGGGACTAAACAAACAAATCTTTCCCCTCGATATGCCTACCTTGGGCGGGCAACATAGGCAGAGGGTGACTTTTTTGTTTGGGGAGGCTAAAGATGGGCCATACACAGACTGACCTAAAGCTAATGTGACTTAGCGGATTCGCTGCTGGTGTAAAAAATGAACCTCCAAACTACCTCTTGTGGTTCCCACTGACTCCCAGGGATACTGTGCAAAAGTGCGGGTGGGAGTGATTTTTTTTACCCTAAAATGCTTAGGATGTAATACATGCACTTCTATGGGGGATTCTCCATCCATTTGTGTTTGTGATCAGTTAGCTTAAATGTGTTGTAGTTTGTTTTATAGAGAGAGGCAGTGGGTACTGACACCTCAGGCACATTATATACAGTCACATGTAGTACAATACAACAACAAATATATAAGAGCACAGTTGGCTTTTTTTCAGGGAGAAATGGTTAATTTAGGACTGCAGCAAGGGGGATAGGGATATTATAGATGCTAGATGACAAAAAGCTGTTTAATTTCAGCTAGTGATTCAGTCTATAGCACATATACAGTATAGTACCTGCGGGATGAAATTTGCAGCAAAAGTTCAGAGTTGGTGAGGTTCTTAGGTATAGTTTACAGCCTGTAGATCCTTCTTATCAGTCTTCATTTCTGCAGTGCCTTCAGTTTGTAATATCTCCCGATACCTGCCTACATCTGTGCCTTGATTGGTCAATTATACTGTCTGTCAAGAGAGCTGTGCTCTGATTGGAGAAGAAGATCCAATCAGACCACAGCTGATTACAACAGAACCAGAGCTTGCAGGAAGGAGAAATGCATGGTTTCCCTGATGTTCAAGGTTCCAGATCAGTGCAGAAACTGAGTTTTTTTTTGTATTTTTTATTTTAAGGTGCCAAGCAGGTTAGGGGAGGCTTAGCCTCGGCCTATGGCAGGTGATATCATGCTAATGGGATTGCAGTCAAGGGGATAGGAAAAGTCTTAAGGATCCAAATCGGCAGCTGAAATCTGTCCGTGTAAGGCTACCTTTACACACTGTCTTTACACTTACACACAAAGCCCCTGTCTGAAAAGCAGACTTCCGATTGGATTGGCCAGTGCTTCAGACTGCAGCACCCAGGCAGGGGAAATGATTAGTTTAACAGTTCTTACTGTTGGCTTAACTAAAAGCTAGCAATGGCAAATGTGTTGTAAGGACATTTTGGAAATCCAAAAGCAAGAAAATCATCCAGTGTCAATAAGTCATCGTAGGATTAAACTAATGTTCTTAAGTTTCCCCAGGGGAATCCCAGTAGATGAAGGCTTATAACGAAGAAGATCAGCCCATTAGAATGTACCAATGAGAGAGATGCTGGAGCCTTTTGCAGAGCAGACACTGATCAGTGTGTGTCCAACATATAACCCCTGTATTGGGAGAGTTTGCATCAGATTAGCTGCAAAAGAGGCTTAGCTCCATAAGAAGCTCAAACAACATTCCATGTGATAAGGGTGAATAGAATCCCCAAGCTGCCCAGTCACCAGTGGTACCAACATTGTATTTTATCATCAACAGACTGGGCAATATTTCCCATAACCGTGAAACATTACCAACGTGCCGAGTTTCTCTAAGGAAACATAACCTTATGGAACTTTACGCTGAAGGCTGACGTCAGTACTAGAGGGTTTGGGGGATAACATTTCAATCATTACATGTTTTCCTTATTTGAGGTTAAGGCCAAAGGTTTGGTGGAATAATATACATACATACATACATACATACATACATACATACATACATAACGAATGTTGTGGGGCTTGGGGACCACTGATCACATTATACAGTGGGCCTATTGAGGATAAGGCAGTAAAAGTTTCCCATTGTTAGAGACTACATGTTTCAGACCACATGGTTCTTTCCTCTGGTGCCATTGCAGGAAGGAAGGACCCATTTGGGCCAAAACATGGAGTGCTATCCATCTCTAACAAAGGAAAAGATCGCACTGATTGGCTCTCTAGTGGATCCTCTGATGTTTCAAGCGGAAGAGATGAACCTACAAAAAAAATCCCAAAACTTCAAGCGTATTAGAAAGACCTATCAAAACTATCAAGACCTATCATTGATAATCAAACAGGCTTGATAGATATCTTCCACATTTTCAGCAATTTTTTTTCCTTTTTGGGCACAAATACTGCACATTATGTTTTGAGGTTCAGTTACAGCCCAAAGCCTTTCTGCTGATTAGTAATTAATTCACTCATAACATGGCAGATGGAGCCAAGATGGGGAGCTCCTGTTCACAACTTTGAAGGCCTGGATCTTTTTTATTGTTAAAAATATGCTGAACCTCTAGGCTGGTGTAGAAAGAGTTCAGTATATAAAAAAGGCTTTTATATTCATATTTCTTTTTAGGTTTTAGTTCTCCTTTAAAGGACAATGAAAGGTTAATATAAATTAAAAGTAAGTCTAAAGGCATTCTTTGTAAGTACTTACTGCATATCTAAATTCCCAGATCCCTGCTTGCTTCTCTGAGATATGGTGCTGGCAGCCTACAGCAGTGTGAAGCCTACAGTGACATCACTGAAATCTCTCTCCCCTTCCTGTAGGTGCCAGCGGCAGCCTTCCTATTCTCTGAGCATGTGTGTAACTTGATCCTGTCTCCTGTTCTGAGCTACACATGCCCACCAGCCAATCAGAAGTGGATCTGGCAGAGGGGAGGGGGGGAGGGGGGGAGGGAATAAAACACATGTGCAGTATGAAGCAAGGAGGGAAAGGAAGGGAGAATACCTTTTTAGAGATGGCTGCCTGTTCTAGAAAATGTGAAGTAAGTGTGACTGAGTAAATATGTGATTAGGTGAACCAAAAGTGTGGCGTTTTTACTAAACAATAGGAGGACTATGGGGCAGTATGCTTTTTATATTTTGACTTGCATTCTCCTTTAATGATAAAGTAATGGAAACACTAAGAAATAATTGTATGGTAATCCTCTTACATGACTTTCTTCTGTAAAGGTGTTTTTCTGTTTGCTGATGTCTCTCTACTGTACTGTTTGGCCACGTCTGAATAGTCGTTCACAACCCTTGGGGGGTGATTTACTAAAATGCTAACATTTCCCATTTTTTTTATTTTTTAAAATTCGAATAAATTCGTTCCCAAAAAATGTCTTAAATTTACTAAAAAGTCTGCATGAGAAAAGTAAAAAAAAAAAAAGTCTAGAAAATCCCAATTTTTCCGCCAAAAAAACAGCATCAATATCCAGAACCTTTAAAGTCTCAAAGCAAAAGAAGGATCCTCAAGGGAAGGATCCATTGACTTCTACAGGATCTCGGCAAGTTTTACCTTGCGATTTGGGATTTTTAGCTAATTGGACGCAGAGTAAATCTAAAATTCTAAAAATTCGAATCGGGAAAAAAAAAATCTAACAGTTAGTAAATG
This sequence comes from Xenopus tropicalis, assembly GCF_000004195.4. Taxonomy (NCBI): domain Eukaryota; kingdom Metazoa; phylum Chordata; class Amphibia; order Anura; family Pipidae; genus Xenopus; species Xenopus tropicalis. The sequence goes on along the minus strand of NC_030677.2, from coordinate 199,611,258 downwards.
GCCCCCTTGGTATCTTGACCCGTACCAGTAAGGGTACCAGTAAGGGGCTTGAAGAAATCACAGAAAAGACATTAATTTACAGACAATACGTTTAACTTATGAGTTCTGTGTTCAGTGGTTTAGCCATACACTAGGCCAAGGTGGCCAGACTCTATCTGGTCGCGATCGACCGGACCATCGTGGAATGCGGAAGTGCGGTGTGAATGTGTACGTACGCGACGCAGCGTCCATATGCATTCACGCAGCACTTCCCCATCCCCGGCTTGATCGCGGTCCACCAGAAATCCACGGGGGATCGACTGGTGGACCGCGATCGACGTATTGGCCACCCCTGCACTAGGCCTTCTGGGCAATAGTGATTGGCGAAAAAATTTGGCAGGCATGGATTAGCAATGAATGCCCACGTTTCGCCATTGACGGATTTTTCCGCGAAACAGGCGACAAAAAGAATTGTCTCTTATCAAAAGAATTGTCTCTCGCGTCAAAGGAATTGTCACACGCCAAATAAAATTGTCTCTCGCGTCAAAAGAATTTTCGTGCATAAATTTTTTTTGGTGCGCAACATTTTCACCAATTCGAAAAAGTTTTGCCATTTCGTGAATCTTTTGAAAGATTAACAAATTTTTCACCGAAGCGAAATGGGACAGATCCACTCATCACTACTGGCCAATATTCCATTTCATTTCTTGTAAGCTCCATAAGTTTAAATTAATTGTGCACAGAATGGAGTGAGGTGTAGCCCTGAGTCATTACTGATTGGGGCTCTATAACTCTATAGTTTATCTAGTATAAATAAATCTAAAGCAACTGGACTTAAGTAATCATTGAAGACATTTCACTACTCATCCGAGCAGCTTCTTCAGTCCAACTGACTGGTATGGGAAGTCCTCAGCATATATGCTCTTCCACTAATCCAATCACAATGGCACTTTGTAAGCTGCTCGGATGAGTTGTGAAATGTCTTCAATGATTACTTAACAAGTCCAGTTGCTTTAGATTTATTTATACTAGATATACCATGACCTGGATGAATGAAAATCTTCATAGACAACTCTGAACTTGTGTGTACAGAGCCAAGAGCACATCTCATAAAGAACATTGCTTATAAAGGGCCCCTTTATGGAGGAGAATAAAATCAAAAAGTGCTAGCACAAGAGGAAAGTGAGCAGAAATGTACTTTACTAATCCACATATCGAACAAACAGAGCAACAAAACAACAGCCAATCAATGACGCCGCTGAAGCAGAAATAACGACGACGACAACACTCCCGGCAAGGCTGACAAGGAATCCCAGGCCGCCACCCACAATGATCTGAGCCAATTGCACCATGCAGGTAAGGGCCGCGCAGTCGATTCCTTTCCCTCGATTGTCTGACGGTGTCGGTGTCTTCCCATTGGGCTGCGTTTCCTGCTATAAATAAAACAGGGGGAACATTATAGCATTAACATGATAGGGTTTCTACTTAAATAAGTTTTCTGCCTTGAGGGCAGATTTATTATGCTGTGTAAAAAACGGCGAGAAAATATGTCACACATCCCCAGGCTTAGCCATGTTAGAAACAGCATAAAATCGGTGCAATATTTGCACGTTTTTTTTCTTCTGCCGGAACTTGCGTAAAATAATAGCGTAAAATCTGGCGTTTGGACGGCAAACTTCTCCATTTATTTTACACAGCTTTTTACACCGTTTTTTTGGCGAATTTTATTTTACACAGCATAATAGGCCCCCTAGGCTGGGTGTCAGAGAATGGGACAGACAGCAAAAAGGATCAACTAAAAATGGTGAAAAACATATTTAAAATACAATTTTTCCATCAAAGTTGTAAAGGCAAAGGATTTACACAATGACCAATGTCATACCCTATATTTTAAAGCTTTCCAGCAATGGCCTCTTTCAATATCAGAGATTTATGTCTAAATTATATACACAGGCACTTGTGTAGTGAAAATAAGAAATGCCAACATATAATTTTGTCCCAGAAAAATAAACCTTCAAAATACAATGTGTACAAATAGATATTTCCTCGCTCACTGATTACCGTCATTTTTGTTAATGTTCTGGTCTTAAGCGAAAACTTATTTCCCCATCAATATAAAGTACCTAAATTGGCCCATTATTGTGTTTGAGAAAGAACCCACTATGGCTTAAATTATACAATAATTGCAGAAACCGGTCACTTTAGATACGACCATAGTACAGTGTTATCTGTAATTCTTCTGAGATTCAGAGATATATTCTCTCTATAGTCAGAACCTCAAGTGTGTTCAACAGTAAATAATACATGGATACATTTATTTCATGGACTTGTTGTTGCTTTTGCTGCAAACATTCAACAACAACAACATGGTTTCCATTTGTATACTAAAAGAAAGCCAAGATCCTGAGCTTCTGTTATCCAATAAGCTGTGGACAATCCCTCCCCCTCCATGTTTCAGTGAGTAAACCCCACAGCTCCTTGCCACATATACCCAATCACAACACAAATACCAACAAAACACATCAATGACTATGAAGAACATGCTTCACAACACACATGAACACGGCAGTAAACACCTCGAGTTACACATCAACTCAACCACATTCATGCCTTAGATCTGACACTCTAAACACTCTCAAGCTGTCGAGGCTCTGTAGCTTTGGGTTTCTTGGTACCCTGTTCTGAATCCACCAAAGCATATTACTTGCAGTGCATTTGTGTTCTTTAGGGTGGTGGAATTATAGCTTGAACACTCAGAGGGGAAGGTTAGGGCTTTGCATTACAGTATATAGAGCAGGGATCCCCAACCTTTTATACCTGTCAGCCACATTTAAATGGAAAAAGAGTTGGGGAGCAACATAAGCATGGAAAAAGTACCTGGGGGTGCAAATAATTGGCTATTTCATAGCCCCTATGTGGACTGGCAGCCTATAGAAAACTCTGTTTGGCTTTACACTGGCTTTTTATGCAACCAAAAACTTGCCTCCCAACCAGAAATTCAAAAATGAGCACCTAATTTGAGGCCACTGGGAGCAACATCCAAAGGGTTATGGAGCAACATGTTGCCCCCCATGTTGGTTAGGGATCACTGATATAGAGTGAGCAGAAGAGATTGTGCCAGAAGAAGAAAGAACAAAGAACAGTGCTGCTGACCTTGGAGACAGAACATAAATAAAATAGTGATGATGATGAACCAGTGAAGACATCAGGGGAGAAAGGTATGGCTGGAAAAGCAGTTACTGGAAGGCAGCCAGGGATGTTGGGAGAAAAGGGGAGGAATGGCAGACCACATATATAAAGCTCTGATGTGCATTCCACCCTAAAACCCCACCCTAACAGCCCTAAGACCTTTATAAGGGAGTAAATAATTATTTCTCCCATATCTTTTACCCCAAGCATACAGTCCTGCAGACACACTGTGCAATCTTCTCACCATAACTGGTCCATGTGTTTGACTATAAGTCAGCACTTATATATATATATTGTCTATATCGGAAAATATTGTCTGATTATGTAGTGCAAAATGCACAAAGTGCAAAATAACAGACAGAACCCCATACTTTTCACACTACCCTGCACTGGAGGGCAGAGATCTGTCCCCCCCATCACACTGCCTGCATAGGTGCCCTCCCCCCTGGTCCCTAACTTACATGTCATTAACACACAAGTTAGGGAGTGGTGGCAGATGGAAGCTGCAATGAGGCCCTCCACTAACTGCCTGCCCGGCGGCACAGAGACACAGCTGCTTGTTCCTGTTTCAGCACAATAATGCCCCCATGCACAAAGCAAGGTCTGTACAGAATGGGTTTGCTGAGATGGGAGGGGAAGAACTGCACAGAAGCAGTCCTGAACCCAACGTCGGTGCCAAACCTCTACACTTGAATGGGAGCAAATCTCAGCAACAATGTTGTTCATTTAGTGGGAAACTTCCCAGAAGAGTGAAGGGTAAAGGCTGTTACAGCAAAGGAGCAAAGAGATATTGGAGTCCATGCATACTTTTGGCCCTGTAGTGTATTTATATAACTGTACCTGCAAATAGTTCATTTCCAGTTATGTTCTTTGAGATAGAGGCTTTATTTCTCTGTCTATTCTGGTTTAATGCAGTTTCCCCCTATTTCCTATTCCCATATGTAACTTTTTAACTTATGCGCATTTTTGTTCCATATTTACACTGAAGAATCTCTATATATTGAGTTTTTAAAGTTTGCTATATCAATAAAGACACCCATACACAGAGCCCCGGCATTATTCACTTAAGCGAATGGTCATCTCAGATTGATTTATTGTTGTGCTGCTGAAACGGAAAGGCACACTTGGTTGCAATAAATTCATGGATAAAACTCAATATCAGCACTTCAGGAAGCCTAAAAGCATTTTCCTTTCAGCAGGTGTAGCCCTGAACACTTCAATAAATACAAATTTAAAGAGTATTTTATATAGAAAATGAATTTCAACTTTGTCAAAGTGAATACATTCTTACTGTACACAAGAATTAGGAGCTGTGGGATTGAATGTACTGGCACTAAAGGCAGGTCAGTAAATTGCATTCAGCCTGTAGGGATGAAAAAATCAAGTCAGCCTATGCCACCCAAGGTCGTCAAATGAGCTAATCTTTCCCTCAGTATGCCCACCTTGGGTGGGAAACAGTTTGGCACTAGGGCCACATGACTGCATTACAATGAAGGGATACCAGTAGGAGTACCAGGAGCAAGGACTGCATCTCTTAGCCAATGTGGTCCTCAATCCAATGGAAAAATCAAGCGTGTCCGATGTACACCTGTAGAATGTTGGGCCAGATATTGTTCGAGGAAGGCCTGTCAGAGGGCCCTATACATGGGCAGATAATCTGCTTGTTCAGTCTAAAGGACTTGAATCAGCAGCTGAAATCTGCCCCCATGTATGGCCACCTTGAGGGTTAATTTTATCTTTGTCACACACAAATTTACATTGGTTGCCTGGAAACCCAGCTACTGGCACTCAGTAATGCAAGCAGGGAACAAAGCATTAATATCTAGTAAGTCACTCAAGGAAACACAATGTTTCGGGGTCATATCTGGCATGCCACCCAAATATGTTGTGTTTCCTTGAGTGACTTAATAAACATGAGGGACTGGTCATCTGCTTGCACTGCTCCGAGTGCCATTTCCTATTACAAGTATCGGACCCCTTATCCAGAAACCCATTATCCAGAAAGTTCCGAATTACGGAAAGGCCATCTGCCATAGACTCCATTATAAGCAAATAATTCACATTTTTAAAAATGGTTTCCTATTTCTCTCTAATAATAAAACAGTATCTTGTACTTGCTCCCAACTAAGATATAATTATTGGGGGCAGAACAGTCCTATTGGGTTTATTTAATGGTTAAATGATTCCCTTTTCTCTGTAATAATAAAACAGTACCTGTACTTGATCCCAACTAAGATATAATTACCCCTTATTGGGGCAGAACAGCCCTATTGGGTTTATTTAATGGTAAAATGATTCCCTTTTCTCTGTAATAATAAAACAGTACCTGTACTTGATCCCAACTAAGATATAATTACCCCTTATTAGGGCAGAACAGCCCTATTGGGTTTATTTAATGGTAAAATGATTCCCTTTTCTCTGTAATAATAAAACAGTACCTGTACTTGATCCCAACTAAGATATAATTACCCCTTATTGGGGGCAGAACAGCCCTATTGGGTTTATTTAATGGTTAAATGATTCCCTTTTCTCTGTAATAATAAAACAGTACCTGTACTTGATCCCAACTAAGATATAATTACCCCTTATTGTGGCAGAACAGCCCTATTGGGTTTATTTAATGGTTAAATGATTCCCTTTTCTCTGTAATAATAAAACAGTACCTGTACTTGATCCCAACTAAGATATAATTACCCCTTATTGGGGGCAGAACAGCCCTATTGGGTTTATTTCATGGTTAAATGATTCCCTTTTTTCTGTAATAATAAAACAGTACCTGTACTTGATCCCAACTAAGATATAATTACCCCTTATTGGGGGCAGAACAGCCCTATTGGGTTTATTTAATGGTTAAATGATTCATGTTTCTCTGTAATAATAAAACAGTACCTGTACTTGATCCCAACTAAGATATAATTACCCCTTATTGGGGGCAGAACAATCCTATTGGGTTTAATTACTGTTTAAATAATTTTATTAGCAAACTTAAGATAGGGGATCCAAATTACGGAAAGACCCCTTATCCAGAAAACCCCAGTTCCCAGGTATTCAGGATCATGGGTCCCATACCTGTACTGTGTTTCCTATCAGAAGTGATGGGCAGAAATAAAAAGTTATATTTGGGGCATAATCTGTACCCACCAACGTGAAACTCACCTCTTCTTCTCGGTGATACTCGGAAATCAGATTGAAGGGCACAGTGTACAAGGTACTTGACATTACCCCAAAAAGGGAGCAGAGGACTAGGGTGGAGTAAACATTGGGAAACAGCCCAATAAACCCAGTGCCCAATCCAAACAGAAGGTAGCCAAGGAAATATAGGCCTTTCAATCCGATATATGGAAGAAGTGCTTTCTGAATGTCTGTCAGAAGGGAAGAAAAGATTTCCACAACTTAGATTTGGTACTAAACTATCATCCATGTATATAATGTAATATTACTTTTTAAGAAATACATTTCAGCAATTTTTCAAATTTCTTTGGATAAAAAAACCTTGGAATTTGAAGCCAGTGAAGGATTTGGATCCATGAGCAATTTCTACTAGTGATGAGCGAATCTGTCCCGTTTCGCTTCGCTGGAAAATTTGTGAATCTTTCAAAAGATTTGCAAAACGGTGAAAAATTCACAAAACGGCGAAAATGTTGCGTGGCAAAAAAATTGTCGCCTGCGTATTCTTGCGATTATTCTTGGACGCGCAACTATTCTTGGACGCACAACTATTCTTGCGACTATTCTGGGACGCGCGACTATTTTTGCGACTATTCTTGGACGTGCGACTATTCTTGCGACTATTCTTGAACGCGCGACTATTGCGACTATTCTTGAACGCGCAACTATTCTTGAACACGCAACTATTCTTGTGACTATTCTTGAACGTGCAACTATTCTTGCGACTATTCTTGGACGCGCGACTATTTTTGCGACTATTCTTGGACGCGGGACTATTCTTGAACGCGCGACTATTCTTGAACGTGCGACTATTCTTGAACGCACGACTATTCTTGAACGCACGACTATTCTTGAACGCGCAACTATTCTTGAACGCGCAACTATTCTTGCGACTATTCTTGGACGTGCGACAATTCTTTTGACGCCCGCAACGATTCTTGCGACTATTCTTGCAACAATTTTTGAACGTGCGACTATTCTTGCGACAATTTTTTGACTCACGGCGAATTTTTCCGTGGCAAATTTTTTCATCCATTTTTCGAAACAATCCATGCCCGGCGAAACATTTCGTCCATCACTAATTTACACCACTGGGCTTATCAATTTTCGAGTTTGGGAATTAGGGAGTTTTTTTCTAATTCAAATAAACTCACATTTTCAAAAAATTTGAATGCTTTGTTATTTATTAATAAGGAAAACTAATTTGAATAAAAACAACTAAAATACCTTAAAAACTCTAGAATTGAAAATATGGCTTGACTTGCCTTGGACAAATCCTACTGACTTCTTTTAGCTGGTGAATTTTTGAATTACAATTTTTCCAATTTTCACACTTATACCACTGCCAAAAATGTGAGTTTGGAACCATAGATTGAATTTTGGGAGTTTTAACACAAAAAAATTTGAACCCAAACATTGATACATTACCATTTTCAAATCAAACCTCATCAAAGCCAAGGTGGGAGATTTACTTACTAAGGCAGATTTTCCTATTATGGCTATTTTTGCCTTTTTAATAGATTACATTCGAGTTGTACCCGACACAACATGCTGCGTAATTATATATCTTTCAGGAGATTCAGGATACAGTGGGACTAATGTATGAAAGGTACTTACATGAATACAACGCTGAGGAGATTGCATTGATACACATACCCCAGCAGCCTACTTCCACTCCTCTTTCATAGGTTAGATATGCTGTGGAGTTATGTTCTGCATAGGGGTTTCCATGGTATACGATCTGGAGATAATAAAGGACAAAAAAAGCTCAGGAAAACTGGTTATAATTGTCGGTGAGTAATGTCTCATTTCCCTTATGAGACAAAAAGCATATCTGTAGACCAGTGATCCCCAACCAGTGGCTCGAGGGCAACATGTTTCTCCTCAACCCCTTGGATGTTGCTCTCAGTGCCCCCAAACCAGGGAGTTATTTTTGAATTTTTAATCTAGAACCAAAAGGCTCTTCGTGTCGACACAAATAAATTGCTGATTGTCTTATCCATTAAGAATCATTTAATATCCATTGTCATTAATGCCAAATGGTTCCTTAGGCTACTGGCAACTGTACCTCATGCTTTCCATGCTGCTTACAAATGTATATGAAACATTTATATAGGAAACAAGAGGAATACACTTAGGAGAAGTGATCTAGGGGTTTTTGTAGATAACAAGCTATCTAATTCCAGGCAGTGTCATTCTGTGGCTACTAAAGCAAATAAAGTGCTGTCTTGTATAAAAAGGGCAGTGACTCAAAGGATGAGAACATAATTTTGCCCCTTTATAGGTCCCTGGTAAGGCCTCACCTTGAGTATGCGGTGCAGTTTTGGGCTCCAGTCCTTAAGAAGGATATTAATGAGCTGGAGAGAGTGCAGAGACTGCAACTAAACTGGTAAAGGGGATGGAAGGGTTAAACTATGAGGTTAGACTGTCAGGGTTAAGGTTGTTTTCTCTGGAAAAGAGGCGCTTGCGAGGGGACATGATTACTCTGTACAAGTACATTAGAGGGGATTATAGGCAGATAGGGGGGGGGTTCTTTTTTCCCATAAAATCAATCAACGCATCCCCGGCTTCATCTCGGTCCACCAGAAATCCATGCGGGATCGACTGGTGGACCGCGATCAATGAATTAGTCATCCCTGTTATAGAGGAAATGCTAATCAGGGAAAGAATTGCTTATTTCAAAATATATTGTTGGGAATGCCAAAGTTAGTTTGTTGGGCCTCCAAATAATAGATCCCATACCTATATATGTTATTGGCTATATTTACATATATAACTGACTGTGTATCCGTTTACATATCAGTGATCCATTCAAGCTTAGCCACGGACATGATATTTCCCATTTTAAAGCTTGTATATTTAGGACGGGTGCATGATAAAATAGGGCAATGAACACAAAGGAACGCACCATTCATTACTGCCGCACATGATGTAAAGGAATAAGCATTGGGCTTGATGAATGTGTCTCATTCTCCATAGTTGTTGTTGCATGACTTCTGTATCTGTGACTATAAAAAAGATCAGCTGATGTAATATTGACTTACTGTATAGGGCTGGCTAGGGCCTTATGTATGGGGCTGTTATGAAAGTCTCAGGATAAGTGTCTTCTCTAACCTTTCTACCTTTAAAAAAGTTCCTTCAGAAGTGTCTGTTGGGTCCCCTGGTGGTAACTCCATGATGTATGTTCTTATTGGGAGTCCAGGAGGCCCAGTAAGGGTCCCTAGTAGCCCCGGGAACAGGCAGTACCACTGACAGCAGTAGGGCCGACAAGGCAAGTTCTACTGACAAAGACATTATATGGAATATATGGCACAGTTATACTGAGGAGCATTTACCTGGCCCATAAAGTCCGTAAAGAACAACATATTCGAAAGGAAAGCGGTCCATCCAATTAAGTGGCTCAGGCACAGGTAGCGATAATGAGCAGGCATGGTAAAAAGAGCACTGATCAGTGATTTAACCGTCATCCGTTTTTGCACCTGAAACAGAAGCGTCAAAAAGGTACCGTTAAATATGTATATGAAACCATAGCCATTAAAATCATGTATTGTTTTGAACGGTGGTCCCAATTCAGCCGAGAACTAAAAAAATAATTAAATACTGATCTGCTTCATTCATTTTCCGGTCACTACTGGTTTCCCAGGCCCTACTGGAGTTCTGCAGCCCAATGTTCCTGTAGGGACCCATAGGGTTAAGCTCCCTATGGTGTTATCCCTTATTCTTTATCTAATCTGTATTGTTATAGGGCAGAGCCCTCTGATCTCAGGTTACTGTTATTAGGCTGCCCTCTATAGGTTTAGCCCAGGTTGACCACTCCCCTTGGCAGACTATATAGTGTCTTGCACAAGGAAGTGGCTTCCTCTTTTGGCTGCATGCTGTGTTCTGGACAGATCCCAACTGAGCCTGGACCAGAACATAGGCCCAGAAGCCATTTGTACCCTAGGGGACCACCTACCCTAGTGCTAAGTCGGGGACAGGGCCCCGTGAACGAGGTTAAGCCAGCACAGACAGATTTGTTATAGCACCCTCTAGGAGAGGTGATTGTAGTCAGGTTATTTAGTAAGGGCAGTCTATAGCCCCAACCAGGAGTTGTAACAAAGGGTTTAGTCCACCCCGGCTCTGTAGTCGTTCTTTAGGGACCGGTTTTATTAGACGCCAGGTACCAGTGTTAGGAGCTCTCCCCTGGACCACAGTCGGCCGGAACACTCCCTTCTGAAAGGTCTATATCTCAGGTGTCAACTAATCCTCTGTGCATCCTCCAAGTGGGTTATTCTGTGCCTAAAGTGTCACATCTGCTGTACTATCTGTGACATCATACACTGCTGTGTCTGTGAGTATACCCTGCTGCACTATAAAGTTGTGCCTTTGTCCAATAAATTGTACCATAGTTATTAAGCAAGAATCCTCTGGCGTCCATTATTCTCTATTTGCACTACACACCTCAGCTAGTTGTAGTTCAACTACACCCTCAGCTCCATCTAATTCTCCCATATAGCGGAGGCTCACCCCTTTGTATTAAGTGTCGCAATGTAACCCATGCTCCCATTATCACTACTAGCCTGGGTTTGGTAAATTGGGTCAGAAAAGCGTTACATTCCATTATAACTTGCCCAGGATGTTACACTTGTTGTAAGTAGAGTGCTATTCCAACAGTAGGGTTGCCACCTACCCGGTTTTAACCCAAAACTCCCTGCCTGTTTTCTTTTAGATTGACATAACGATGGGCCAATCGCCCCTGATGGCATCAGCCCCACCCCCTGACATCACCTGTCCCACCCCCGCCCAGGTTTCTGAGAATCGGAAGGTGGTAACCCTAGCCAACAGGCAGCACCGGGGATGGTTCCTGGGGACAAGAATGGCCTACACCCCTTGTCACCCAGTCATAAAAAGCTGTATAATAAAAGTCCTTTCAAAATTAAACATGAAACCCCTAATTGTTTTTTTAATTAAATCATCCATACCCGTTATAAATGTATTTAAAAATCTGAGCTGTCAATCATATATTGCCTGCCCCGCCTCTATGCCGCAGGCCCTAAATTGAATTTGCTGTGGGACCCAGTAACATCTGGTTTTGTCATTTTTCCTTAAAGGAGAAGGAAAGGCTAATATAGAGTTAATCTCAAGCTGCAGGCATACCTGCAGTTCTCTCAATAGTGCCCTAATGTCTCCCCATATTTCTCCCATTCAGATGATCAGAAGCCAAACAGGAAGAAAAAACGCTGAGCTGTGTAAAGAAAGTTCCCATAATGCCTCACTCCTGCACTGACACTGAGACCAAGTGAACATGCTCAGTTAGTAAGACTATGGGGCAGATTTATTAAGATTTGAGCGCTCCGAGCGTATTTTCGGGCAATTTTTAAATGCTTGTGCGATTTTTAACGACTCCCGCGCGCCTTTTTCATATGCTTGTGTGACTTTTTCGTACGATTGCACGCAAAAAATCGGAAAGGTTTTCCCACTGTTTACAATTGTTCGGTATGAAAATTTTGGGACTTTCGGTCGCCAATACGATATTATCGTGACTAATACAATTTTCTCGTAAGCATTTTCGCAATATTTGCGATCTTCAGAATTTATCGTATCCAATCCAAATTTTTCCCATTCGGGATTCGAACCCGTGTTTTAATGAATCGGCCCCTATGAGGAAGCTTCCTGCTGATTGGCTCAGATCCACATTCCTAAGGGGGGGAGTGAGTTCTTAGCATTCTTGAGGGAGGGGGGAGCAGGAGAGGGGAGAGAGCAGAAAGCTGCGTGTCTGTGGCACAGGAATTACAGATACAAGAAATCTTTTGACAGAGTGCAGCATTACTGTGAGTGCTTATGGCTGTATTTACATAGACCTTTCTGATAAAGCTTATTTAGTTTTTACCTTTCTTTCTCCTTTAAGATACAAAGGAGGTTTATATCTTCCTATGGCTATTATGTCAGAATACAGGCCACACTGTAACCCATATTGTAGCAGAAATGAAACACCCAGAGGTCTACATTGAAGTAATCAAAGCCGACCTGTTCATATACAGTATGTATTGTTATAAATCCACCAAGTCAGTTACAGTTGGTTGTGCTTGTGGATAATGGCGAGGCGGAGGGAGGCAGTTATTGATTTCCCAGTTGTAACCATCTCCTGCTGGGATTCTACAATGTCCCCGTGCCCCACACAAGCCCACAATGCACTTTTCTATAAATGCAGCCATTCATTCAAACAATCAAGGTGTACAAAGAACAGCAATAGAAAGTCGCTTTTCATTTCCTCAACACATTGAGTAAATAAGAAGTTCTGCGCAACATATTGTCAATAAAACATGAAATTGGAGACAAGTCATTATATAGGAAAAGGGGTAAATGTGCCACGAGTCAGGTGATAATTTTTATTGTAAAACCCAAGACTCTATGGGGGTTATGTAATAAAAGACACTAAGTTTGCCCAGGAGCAGTAACCCATAGCAACCAATCAGCACGTAACATTTACAAGCCACCTGTTTAAAAGCAAACACCTTGTTGATTACTATGGGTTATTGCTTCAGGGCAACTTAGTGCCTTTTATTACATATGGGGGTATAGGTCACAGTAGTAAACAAACTATAGGTATCGGACCCCTTATCTGGAAACCCATTATCCAGAAAGTTCTGAATTACGGAAAGTCCATCTCCCATAGACTCCATTTTAATCAAATAATTCACATTTTTAAACATGATTCCCTTTTCTCTGTAATAATAAAACAATACCTGTACTTGATCCCAACTAAGATATAATTACCCCTTATTGGGGGCAGAACAGCCCTATTGGGTTTATTTAATGGTTAAATGATCCCCTTTTCTCTGTAATAATAAAACAGTACCTGTACTTGATCCCAACTAAGATATAATTACCCCTTATTGGGGGCAGAACAGCCCTATTGGGTTTATTTAATGGTTAAATGATTCCCTTTTCTCTGTAATAATAAAACAGTACCTGTAATTGATCCCAACTAAGATATAATTACCCCTTATTGGGGGTAGAACAGCCCTATTGGGTTTATTTCATGGTTAAATGATTCCCTTTTCTCTGTAATAATAAAACAGTACCTGTACTTGATCCCAACTAAGATATAATTACCCCTCATTGGGGGCAGAACAGTCCTATTGGGTTTATTTAATGGTTAAATGATTCCCTTTTCTCTGTAATAATAAAACAGTACCTGTACTTGATCCCAACTAAGATATAATTACCCCTTATTGGGGGCAGAACAATCCTATTGGGTTTAATTAATGTTTTATTGATTTTTTTGTAGACTTAAGGTATGGAGATCCAAATTACGGAAAGACCCCTTATCCGGAATACCCTTGGTCCCGAGCATTCTGGATAATGGATCCTATACCTGTACTTGATCCCAACTAAGCTGCATGAATCCATATTGATGGCAAAACAATCCTATTGGGTTTATTTCATGTTTAAATGTTGTTTTACAGACTTAAGGTATGGTGATCCATATTACAGAAAGATCCCTTATCCAGAAAACCCCAGGTCCTGAGCATTCTGGATAACAGGTCCCATACCTGTACATCCCATTGCTGTAGCTATAATAAGTGTTTGTATTTAGCTTATCATTTTTGTGCTTTAGCAATTCTGACTGAATCCTGACTATTATATTTTTCTGCCATTTTGCAGCAAACAGAGAACAATTACTCTCCTTATTGAGCCTAAATAATGTGTTTTACGGTTATTGCCGAGCAACTTGCAGCAATTCTCTTGAGTAGAAAGTGCAGGCATTTTATACAGGATGGAGCCTCTCAGCTGGGCAATGTTATTTTTGGTTCTATAAACACATCCATGATTGGAGGGAAAGATATATAAGTGCACAAAATGCTTGCAGGGGCCATTAGAGTAAAAGCAACATTTTACTCCATTACCAACACTGGGAGTGGGGCTGGCGTACACCCTGCTATTATACACACACATCTAGGGATCGTGCCATGGAAATGTAGAGCAATTTGCCTCTATATTCTTCCTTATCAAACAACATACTGTATATAGTGAATTTAAATCACATTTATTTCAGTCCCTGGGAAGTTTAATGGTGCACCCTAAGTGCATTATCGCGACACCAGAGAAGCCCCATATTACTGTATCTTAGAAACCAAAGTGAGTTGGTACTACTTATGGGTAAGTCCCTGGATTATAAGATTGAATTTCTGGCCTGATATCTCTTGTGTTATCCAGGTTTTAGAAGGGGCTGTTCGGTTAAATAGCCCCTGCCTGGTTTCTGCAAGGTAAACATCCCCCCAAAGTAACTGGTTCATCCACAAATGTCACTTGTCTACCACCACCACTGTTTAAAATAACCCATAGCAAAGCTGATTACTAGGTCTGGGCATACTCTGCCTTTTTATTACATTATACAGGGATCTCCAACCTTTCTTACTCGTGAGCCACAGTCAAATGTAAAAAGACTTGGGGAGCAACACAAGCGCCATAAAAGTTCAAGGAGGAGCCAAATAAGGGCTAAGATTGGCTATTAGGGGCCTCTATGCACACTATCAGCTTACAGGGGGCTTTATTTGGTAGGAAATCTTGTTTTTATTCAACCAAAACTTGCCCCCAAGTCAGGAATTCAAAAATAACTCCCTGGTTTGGGGGCACTGAGAGCAACATCCAAGGGGTTGGGGAGCAACATGTTGCCCCCAGGCCACTGGTTGGTGATCACTGCATTATACCATAGGGTTAATTGACAACCACAGGTGCAATTTCAAGCACAATATTGTTTTTACCCAAAATGCATCATTCCTCCCTCATGATTTCACCGTAATATTAGTTTGCCAATGCACTTTGATGTGAATTGGATACAAAACACACTGAAAATCTGATGTGTGCACCCTAATGCTTTGGTGAAATGGCCCCGTGGCCATTATATAGCTGCACTGTACATTCCATTTGGCTGGTATAACATTTAAAGGGGTTCGTAGCCACAGTTGCTCTATACATTGCTGAGTAAAGCAGTTATAGAGTTATACACTGTGCCGCCTCCATAATTGCACCTATTATTATACATTTCCCGTGCATTTTCTAAACATACAGCTGTTAGAATGTTCCTAATTTTGTTTTGCTTCCCCTAATAATGAGTTTACTATAACATATATTAGTTCCCTGTCTATCCAATAATACTTGCCGCTAGGAGCCATGAAACCTCCATGGAAATGTTCCTGATGAGTAAAGTGCCTTTGCATTATTAGGTTTAGGCACAATAAATAACATTCAGTTCAGCATTACACGACAATAGAACAACTTCATCTGAACGGAACCCACAGTTTAGCAGAACAGAAATCCAATGAATGTGAAACATAAAAACCGTGAATTATAAAGATCCCTTTCACCTGATGTGCAATTATGGCAGCTGCCAAATATATGTATATATTGTATCCCCTACTGTGAACAGTGCTTGCAGCCAGAACATTCCATTGTTTCCCATTTTTAGCAGCTCGTTCAGAAATGTGAAGAACATTCAAGTAGTTTCTTCTCGTTTCTTTGAGGGGGTGGGGGTAAAATGTCATTTCTATTCAAATAAAGTATAAGGCAGGAAAACCTTTACCTAGGGCTACATTATGATTAAGTCTCCTATTTTGCAGCCTTCGGCTACTTCTATAAATTCACAGACAAATGAGGCCACCAGTTAAGTAACTTGAATGCTCACAGTGCCTGCTCAGGGGAACCCCTACCCTTCATGGGCCACTTGTACCTGTCTGATGCCGCTAGTTTGTGGGGGGTAGCAAAATTAAGGGTAGGAGAGAGGCTGGGTTGGAGGACTACTAAACTCTAGCCAGGAGCCCCCAACCTTTTATTCGTGTGAGCCACATTCAAATGGAAAAAGTTTTAGGGAGCAACACAAGCATCCCAATAGATCAGGGGGTTGTCAAATAAGCTATGATTGGCTATTTGGTAGCCCTTATGTGGAAGGGCAGCCTACAGGAGGCTCTGTTTGGCAGTACACTAGGTTTTTATGCAACCAAAACTTGCCTCCAAGCCAGGAATTCAATAATAAGCAGCTGCTTTGAGGCCACTGGGCGCCTACAAGAGGCCCTGTTTGGCATTATACTTGGTTTTTATGCTACCAAAAATTACCAGAAAGTCAAAAATGATCACTTGCTATAAGGCCACTGTGAGCAACATCCAAGGGGTTTGGGAGCAACATGTTGCCCCAGAGCCACTGGTTGGGGATCATTGCTCTAGGCCAGGGATTCCCAACCTTTTTTTTTTACTCGTGAGCCACAGTCAACTGTAAAAAGACTTGGAGAGCAACACAAGCCCCATAAAAGTTCATGGAGGTGCCAAATAAGGGCTAAGATTGGCTATTAGGGCCTCTATGCACACTATCAGCTTACAGGGGCTTTATTTGGTAGGAAATCTTGTTTTTATTCAACCAAAACTTGCCACCAAGTCAGGAATTCAAAAATAACTACCTGGTTTGGGGGCACTGAGAGCAACATCCAAGGGGTTGGGGAGCAACATGTTGCCCCCGAGCCACTGGTTGGGGATCACTGCTCTAGGCCCTGTCCCCCTACCACCCACTGGGTAGCCACACTCTTCTTACCATGCCATACAACAGAAGGCATATTTATTGTAGCAGTGATGTTGGCTTACACACTATAATGAATATGCCCCTAGGGGTCACTTACAAACACAAGTGCAGTGTGCAAAGTTCAGCCACAAATCTTCATGTTTTACCCATAATGCAGCTTTTGAACCATAATTGAAGTTTAAACGTGACCACCCTCTGAACTGTTTTCAGCTCAGTTGCAGAAAATTCACCAAAACATATACAATTGCCGTCATGTTTTGATGCAGATCATGAGTTAGTTGTATTTTCAGAATGGGGGGGGGGGTGTTGCATTACTTCCTGAGCGTCCATTTAATACATTTAATATGGTGTTTGCATCCAACTGGGCACAAGTCTAGTTTGACACAACTGTTGTGGGGACCCTGGAGCTAGTGTCAGGGCCAGAGTGATGGTAGCTCCAGGGCTTCCCTCTCCATCAGGGAGAAAGTGAAGCAAGGTGCTTGTGTCCATACAGGCCCCTGTAATTACATGGCAGCCAATGTGCCCACCTTCTGATGAAGGATTCACAACTTCAACTATTAATGTTGGGGAACCCTTGAGCTCCAGTATTCCCACCTGTGGGCCTATGGGTTGTGCCAATAGCGCACCAGACTTGCTGCCAGTAAATAGGATGCAAACGCCATTGACACAAACCACACTCTGAAAACCCTAGGCGCATCTTGCAGTGCTATCTGCTGTCATACTACTGGTTTATGTTACACTTTATGATTTATAGAAACCATCACTTCCCTGCAGAACTAGAGCTATCTTTCAGAATGACAGTTTTTCCTATCTCAGTCCATAGCAGAGCATATTTTTCTACTCATAACCTTTCAAACATCATCGCTGGTTCCGTTTCCGATTTATTCTTCTATGACAGTGCTGTCCAACTTCTGCGGTGCCGAGGGCCGGAATTTCTCTAGCATACATGGTGGAGGGCCGCTAATGGAAGCCAGTTTTGGCCACTCCCCTTTTTTAACCACACCCATTTTATCACAATGGTGGTAGTGCAGCAAAAACCCAAATGCTTGGTCCTCACTGCGGGGATATCAACAGTTATTCATATATGAAAGAATTATATTATGTAATATTAAGACACACCCTTAAATCCATATGCCTCCTTCTCCCCTGTGGATAGCACAGCAACCCCCAGCAACATAACTACACACCTTAGGGACCATTTAATGGCTATTTCCAACTACTAACAAACTCCCAGAACAAACCCCTGCCAGGTTCACCTCTCACAGTCAGCTTAGGGCAGGTAGAGTATGGCACACACAGGCAGCATAGGGCAGGCAGAGTATGGCACACACAGGCAGCACTCTGCCTCCCTTATGCTGCCTATGTGTGCCATACTCTACCTGCCCTATGCTGACTGTGTGTTCCATACCTTCCCTGCCCTATACTGCCTATGTGCCATACTTTGCCTCCCCTATGGTGCCTGTGTGTGCCATACTCTATCTGCCCTATGCTGCCCGTGTGTGCCATACTCTGCCTGCCATATGCTGCCTGTGTGTTCCATACTTTCCCTGCCTTATCCTGCCTATGTGCCATACTTTGCCTCCCCTATGCTTTCTATGTGTGCCATATACACAGGCAGCATAGTCCAGGCACTACATACAATGTCTGAGGTGTGAACAGTTGAACAATGTGGGTGATTACAGTTTGAGCCTCAGGTGTGAACACTGCAGGGGGTGAACAATGCAGAAACTAAAAGGTGTGAAAAACACAGGGGATTACATGTTTAAACAATACAGAGGGATTACAGGCTGAATCTGAGGTGAGAACCATGCAGGGGGCCAGTTAATCCCAGTACTGATACCATTTAAAGCTTACACAAAGGTAAGCCATCAAAGCAGCTAGACAGGTGGGGGGCCACACCCGCGGGCCGCCAGTTGGACAGCACTGTTCTATGATATATAGCTATTTTTAAAGCAGAATGAGAAAGAATGCAATCTGATTATAGCCTTTCGGCTGTTCTACATTATATTCATGTATGTATGGAACTATGGAAATCCAGACATAACCCACAGCACTCGAACATTATTTATTTCCCATTCTTGGCTTATACTGTAGCTATAGGGTCATGGTGGGTGCAGGAGTATATTTTATATTCTATAGCAAATAATGATCCATCCTTATATGTGATTCACCATCTGACATACTTTGCCCCCGTATAGTAATTGGTTGGAGAATCGCTCCATGGACAATACACTATGGGGCCGATTCATTAAAACACGATTTTGAATCCCGAATGGGAAAAATTCGTATTGGATATGAAAATTTCTGAAGATCGCGACTTTTTCGTCGCCGTCACGACTTTTTCGTATTGAACAATTGTAAACGGCGGAAAAACCTTTCCGACTTTGATCTTTCTGTGCATGATTTTGGAAGCCTCCCATTGGACTCAATGGCACTCTGCAGCTCCAACCCGGCCCAAGGAAAGCCTCCCATAGGGCTCAATGGCACTCTGCAGCTCCAACCCGGCCCAAGGAAAGTCTCCCATAGGGCTCAATGGCACTCTGCAGCTCCAACCCGGCCCAAGGAAAGTCTCCCATAGGGCTCAATGGCACTCTGCAGCTCTAACCCGGCCCAAGGAAAGCCTCCCATAGGGCTCAATGGCACTCTGCAGATCCAACCCGGCCCAAGGAAAGTCACAATACCGAAGCTTGAATGAATCCAAAACTTTCATACTCAATGAAATTGTCGCAAAAATAACAATCATTAAGAAAAAAACGCATTCGGAACGTTCGTGGATTGATAAATCTCCCCCTCTGTCAAGGCATTTGTTTCTCTTGTGTTAGTGATGAAATTCAAACCAGAACAAGTGTCAACAAGTGAATTTGCCCCTTTGTAACCAAAGCCACTGCGCTGGCAAGAACAACGGATCTACTTCATGCTGGGTAAGGATTTACAGAATCCCGTTTGCTACCAAAGAATCTTACTCGGTTACAAGTGGACCTTACCCCCGCCCCTATAACAATAAAGGATCATATCCATTGTGGTGCCCCAAGTCCAAGGATTTAATTCTTTGATAACTTTTCCAGGACTTGTCAGTTGAATAAGGACACCATCTTCCTGTACTGGTTATCTGTACTGGAGTCTGACTCCTCAATCTCCACTTTGTTGTTCTCTAATTCAGAAGAGGTTGATGCTTCATTTACTGCATTATCACCTCCATATCTGTAACCTTCAGTGGCTGCTTCATGGAGCCCTTCTTATTACTGCATGCTGCTTTATGTTCAACCCTCTGGCCACCTGTCCATAGAGATATATATCTGTCTTTAATGCCTCCAAAAAAAGCTAACATCACACAGTGATTAAAGTTCTCTTCTCTGCATGCAACTGCTTGTATGGGAATTGTGCTGCCTATAACAAGCAGATGGTGCCATCAAGAGAGAATGGCTTGGGAACCCTCAGTTTGTCATTCCCAAGTGATACTAGAATTACGGCATCTCTTATATGAAGCGTGTTTCTCGTGCAGATTAATAGATTTTGGGAAGGCCAATTAGCTGTTGCAGTACTTGCTGAGGGGGGCACTGGTTATTACTGCAGTAGTTATTTGTGCAGTGTGGTACAGATTAGAGGAGAATACAAAAAATGAGACAAACAGAACCAGCTACAAAGGCACATAAGTTCAGAGGACTACCTATGAGTCTGCCCTGGAGTAGTGGTAGGGGGACTCGGCTTAGGGTGAGATATGGGTAGAATTACTTGCTTTCCTAGATACACATAGGATTTAAAAGTCATTTATGGTGCAGATCTTCTTGGAAGCACAGCTGAATACACCTTGTTATGGAATAAGGGTGCCCCTAACAAATATCTAAAACCTTAGGTTGGACTTCCAACTTAAAAAGTCCAAAAACCACCAGTAGTAGCAGTACCAGTAGTAGCATGCTTTATAGGAATGATTTCCATATGAGGTGGGCACAGTGTTGGATTGCGATGGCAGGAGCCCACCAGCAAACCCTGAACCATGAGCCCACTCTGAAACTTTTATTCCTCCTCTCCTTCCTCAAACTCTTTATTATCCTAGTCTCTTTTCTCTACATACTATACTCTATTCTTCCATCTACCAAGCTTCCATGTTCCCATACAGAAATAGGGAATGACCATGAAATAGTTAAAACAAGAGGGCCCACTGACACCTGAGCCCACTGGGAGTTTTCCTGGTATCCTGGTGGGCCAGTCTGACACTGGGTGGCCATTAGACATATTGGAACTGCTTTTTTCACCAGAATTGTTTTTCCTTTATATTGATTCCCCCAAGAAATGTTATTTTCTGCCTATTGCCTCTTCCTATTCTTTTTTGAGGGTCCAACCCCACTCATTTGAATTGCATGATGTGCTTGTCTTAAACATCCATATCGGTGATCTATTCTGAAAATAAAAATTTAATATAAGCTTCATTTCACTAAAATATGAAACTTTCTGAATGTAATAAATTAAAAAATTGTATCATTTAGGAAATAAAGAAGTTACTCTTGCCTACCCCCCTCTGAGAAATCTGTCTCTCTTTATTTTCATTTCATGCAGGAGATGGAGTCAGATTTTGACAGTAAGTAGTGTTGAGCTAAATTTTTCGGCAGGCAGGGATTCGCTGGGAATTTCTGCATTTCGCCACTGGCAGATTTTTGGGTCTCGCGGATTTTTCCGTGTTTTGCAAAAAATCAGTTTCACTGCAACTTTAAGTCTTTTTCAGTTCAAGCCCCCCTCTTAAAGTTGCAACTTTTGCTCACTGCCCTCTGGAGGGTCCAACCTTTGCACAAGGCCCCGTTAGCTCATTAAATGGTTACAGATATAGGCAAATAGAAGTGATTGAAAGTGACTGAGCCAGAGCTCCAAGAACGTTTCAGATAGCAAGTACATATTTACCCAAATCTCATGTTTAACCCCCAGATCTCATTGACAAGGCTTTCAGGTGTGTCAAAGAGAGAAACTTGCCATTCTTCAGGCTGAGCCCCTCTTCTGTCAATGTTTCAAAATCACAGATGGGGGACCACTATCCTTGAGACTGGGGAGGGACTCTGAGTTTGTAAAGGTTAGCCAATATTTGGTCGGTGTAAGCTACAATTTGTTGATCTTGGATTATACACTATATAATCTCAGTTTATACACCCTATGTGCAGTAACCCTTACAATAAAAAGTAAAGAGGAGGAATTACAGACATATTAGTTGTGTGTTGTGCACTTTATCATGTACATTTTTATTGTTAAAGTTTAACACCTCTTTTTTCTTCAGGGTATATATTTGTACTTCCATTTTGACATTTTTCATTATAATATAATAACCAACAATTGCTTTTTTTACCACTTTCAGCAAAGCCGGACACAATACCCTGCAATCAAGAACTGAAACAGCAAGAGTTTCCTTATTGTTCCCAAAGCATAAAGCATCGGTTCAATGCCGACATGCCTTTCTTGTGCTGTGAGATAGCGGCTCTCTGTATCAGCTGAACAATACGTTCATTCCAGAAATTCCTTTTTATTGTTATTGAATAGCGCCTTGGGCTGCCTTTGCGCTTATAATTCACATACACATAAAGGGGGATCTAGGTGTATACCCCCATTGCATATAGAAGTAGTCAACATGAAAAGGGGTCAATAGCCTGTAGTTCACAATTTTTAAATATATATTATGTATATTCAAATTTTCACATAGAAAAGAACAAGGGCATCTCCTTTTGAGGGAGGAACAGAACCTTCATTTGAAGCAGTGTCGGGGGTTCCTTACAGTGAGGGCAGTGAGGGGGTTGGGGAATGCCCTGCTGGGGGATGTTGGGTAGGGGGTTCCTTACGGTGAGGGCAGTGAGGGGGTTGGGGAATGCCCTGCTGGGGGATGTTGGGTAGGGGGTTCCTCACGGTGAGGGGGTTGGGGAATGCCCTGCCGGGGGATGTTGGGTAGGGGGTTCCTCACGGTGAGGGCAGTGAGGTTGGGGAATGCCCTGCCGGGGGATGTTGGGTAAGGGGTTCCTCACGGTGAGGGCAGTGAGGTTGGGGAATGCCCTGCCGGGGGATGTTGGGTAGGGGGTTCCTCACGGTGAGGGCAGTGAGGTTGGGGAATGCCCTGCCGGGGGATGTTGGGTAAGGGGTTCCTCACGGTGAGGGCAGTGAGGTTGGGGAATGCCCTGCCGGGGGATGTTGGGTAGGGGGTTCCTCACGGTGAGGGCAGTGAGGTTGGGGAATGCCCTTCTGGGGGATGTTGGGTAGGGGGTTCCTCACGGTGAGGGCAGTGAGGGGGTTGGGGAATGCCCTGCTGGGGGATGTTGGGTAGGGGGTTCCTCACGGTGAGGGCAGTGAGGGGGTTGGGGAATGCCCCGCTGGGGGATGTTGGGTAGGTGGCTCCTCACGGTGAGGGCAGTGAGGGGGTTGGGGAATGCCCTGCTGGGGGATGTTGGGTAGGGGGTCTCACGGTGAGGGCAGTGAGGTTGGGGAATGCCCTTCCTAGTGATGGGGTAATGGCAGATTCTGTTAATGCCTATAAGAGGGGCCTGGATGAGTTCTTGATCAGAATATCCAAAGTTATTGTGATCCCAAGATCATTAGTATAGTTTAGGTGTGTGTATATATAGGTGTGTATATGTGTGTGTGTGTCTATACACTGGGGATCATTTGGAAGGGGTTGAACTTGATGGACTATTGTCTTGTTTTCAACCCATATTAGGTAGTCTTGCAAGATTAGTAATGCTTTTTCTGTCCATAAAGCAGTCATGTACAAGACTGCCTATTAGAATACTGTTCACTGTTCGATACCTAAGACTTATTTACCCATACAGACTTCGACCTTAAAGCTTCTTTTTAATTTATTCATTGAATTACATGCAAGTTGAAATCCATAAAATTAGCGAATTGTTTGCCAAGCCTCCAGCAAGATTCCTCTTTAGAAAAGGTTGTGTTACATGATGTTAGCACTTCATACACTGGGCCAGTTTAATAAAAGCTTCCAGGCATTATATCACATTTATAATAACTATGTTTACATGTTGGTGATATCTATTAATGCAGATGTCCACTTGATGAACCCCGGAAGGCATTACAACCTACTGTACTTATTAAGCACTGTCTTATTTATGGAGGCAGAAGACAAATTACTGCACATACTCAAGTAAAAGCCTAGTTTTTCAGTACCCAAAATGTGCTGAAAGTCGCCCTCGGCTTATACTCGAGTCGGGTGCCATGGGTCCCTCCAGACTAGCACCCTCTGTCCTTTGTGTGTAAATTAGGCCACCCGCAACCAGACCCTCCAGTGGCCTGCTCCCAAATTCATCTTCATCTACCATCCTCACCTGTCCCATTCTGCACTAGACATTGCACTTTATATTCTATATAAACTATATATAGTTTTGAAAGATTTTAACTTGTTTTTTAGCTTGGTTGCTGATTGAGCTAAGGGGGTAGAACTCTTAAGGTATCATTGTTGATACCATATTGTTTTTGTTGACTCTCTTCTCCACTTACAGAGCTAGTTTACTGTTTTTCTTTGAAATAAATATTTAAAATCTTATACCCCACTGATGCCTCAATAAATGTCATTTTATTGGTATTTATTTTGATTATTGAAACTTAGAAGTAGCTGCTGCATTTCCCTCCCTAGGCTTATACTCGAGTCAACAGTTTTTCCAATTTTCTTAGGTAAAATTTGGTACCTCGGCTTATATTTGGATCGGCTTATACTCGAGTATATACGGTAGTACACTACCATCAACCATCACTAGAAGAGCAGAGGGCTACCTAGACTTCTGAAAGAATGGCTGTACAAGTGAAATAGTATAGTGGTGAGAGATAGGGAAATTATTTATGTTCCTCTTACAGTATGTATATATATATGTATAAACCTATTAAGTGTCTTTTTCAGTGTAAATAATCCCAATTTAGCCAGACTATTTATAAGTAAGATCCTCTATTGCCTTTATTAGCATTATTTGTCTGTTCTAGAAACCAGGCAATTTTTGAAAGAAGATCAAATGCGTATGTACTTGCCTGGTATTTCATATTTAAGTGTTTTCTAAAGGCTTTACAGCAAGTCATGATGTGTTTTTGTAGGGGGTTAACAGCCCATATGGCTTTAAATACCTACAGTCTTAGTTACTAGACAGAAGGGCCTGTATCAACGTTAGTTCATTTGCATTTGTATACATTGTCCGAGGAGTATGGTGATGGGGGGGCTTTGTCCTTCCTCTTTGGCTTCCAGCCGCAGAACAGGGTGGATGTCTGCTGGGAGCCTGGTACTTGAAAACAGGGACCCCATGAATGAGGTTTAGTCAAGAAAGTATAGTTTCTGTAATAGCACTTTCTAGGAAAGTGAGGCAGACAGAATTAGTTAGCAAGAGCAGCCTGTGCTCCAACAAGGATTGATAGCTGGAGGTTGTTCGCCTCTTGGGCAAGACTGGCCTGTAGCGTAGGTACCATAATACTGATTAGGGATATAGGTTATGTGTATTCCCTGATCCAATGTGAGGGATCCAGGTCATTTTACAGAGGTCCTGAGGAAATGAAACACTGATTAATTAAACCTTAAGCTGGCCACACACCAGCTGTTCAGGGCTGAACGGTCAGATATGGAGGTAGAAACAATAGGATTTCCACCTCCTTCTGCTGATGCAGCCCTGAACATAGATTTTGCTTGGGCACCTGCAATGGCGCCCAATCAAAGTCTTCTAACCCGCCCGATCAGCGAGTCGACCGACATCAGCAGCCTCCTGCGATATCGGTCGCCTCGTCGACTTGCCATACACGCATCGAATAACATATGAAACGAGGTTTCGTATGATATTTTCGGTCCGTGTATGGCCAGCTTTAGTCTTAAACTAGTCTTAATGCTATTGCCCAATAAGAGGTAATTGCTGATTGGCTGCTGTAGATTACAATGCTCCAGTAATGAACTTCTGCTTTGTGAATTCCTATTAAAGTGCTACTGATCTGAGCCAGGGGTCCCCCCTTACTGGGTTCCATTCCCCTCTCCCCAACTGCAGCAACACAACCCAAACACCAGAGTTAGTGGCTCAAGAAAAGCTGATCACTGATGTCCACTGTTAGCCTCTAGCCAGTGATCAAATACATGAGCAATAACTATACATTGAGGGATAGATTTTATATAGATCCATAAGGATTCTCCGCACTGACCTACTTTGCGATATACCAAAACTCTCCTGCTAGTCAGCCATACAAATCCACACACTCCAACTCAAATTGCATGCAGGGAAAGATAACTGAATCAATTATTTTTACACGCTGGAATATTACTGCTTGGTAAAAATGGCCGAGTGATAATATATCAGGCCCTTATTTTGGCAGTACAGTCAATATCTGATGATTTGAAGGGCTTGCCCCTCTGTTCCTCCCTAGTGCCCAATCATTGAGTTCTCTTAATTGCCTTATAGAAGATTGCAGTGAACCATAAGAAAAAAATAGACTACTACCTGCTCTTCTCGGTCATTTGGGTTATTTTCTTCCACCTGAGATAATGATCTTGAGGTCTTCCTGTTTTTTAAAATTCCATTTTGAGCTTTATCGATTGACCCATAAGCACCGAGATGGTCATGTTTCAGCAGCATCTGTGTTTCTTGTTTCTCATCTTCGAGGGGGATTTCAGGAATACTGCACAAATGCACCGCAAGGAAAATGAGGAAGACTGAAGAGGCAAAGAAGAACATGACCTGGAATTCAGATCCCATTATCCTTCCAAGGAAAGTTGAACCCCAGTCCATAGCACCAGTCAGATACCCCAGAGCTCCTCCGAGACCTGCAGGGCACAAAAGTTATGGGTTAGAATTTAGAAGACCTTCTTTAAAGGAAGACAAGTAAAAAACCAAAACATTTCATGATATCGGAATGGTGAGTCACTTTTGCCTATTGCTTGTCGTATAATAAAGTGTGTTACCAGTATTTTTGCATATGTGCATATATAAGTGAGCAAGTATGGCAAAGTGTGCAATGGTGAGCTTTTTGTTAGACCATATCCTATTGGCATTTGTTCCCAAAAACCTATGGAAAGATGCAGAGATATTAATGCCACATCAGTCTTTTATCAACCAAGCTGCCCTGACTTTGGGTCATATGATATCTCAGAGTTCAGGTCATCTTGAGCCACCTAAGAATTAAGACTTCTTCATCATTAGCCTAATAATAGATATTCACAGGTGTCTGTTAAGATAATGGTTGGACTACTTATCTCTTATAGCTACCCGACCATTAACAGTTGAGGTGAGCATACACTGGCCAATACTCTTCAGTATCTGGCCAGTCACCAAAGGGATTATACACAGTATTATTTACTATATAACTTTCTGTTCATTTGGGCCAAGAGAAAGAACCTGAACAGCATATAACTTGCCTTCATAGCTTTATCTGCCAAAGCACCATGTATTGGGTGGCATAGCAGCTGCAATGTTTAAAGATGTCAGTTCAATGAACCAACCAATATCTATGATATAACAATATTGGTTGAAATTGTCCACCCAGGTTTAGAATATAAATTAACTGTGGCTTTCTGGGATATGTTAATGTATCTGGGATAATTCTAGCTATATCTGTAGATAACCACTAATTGGATAAATAGTAAAAATGATTCTGCACAGAGGCTAACAGCAAAAGGTGACCTTCCAAAAGTAAGAAACGAAGAAGTACATATGAAGTACGTAGGTTCACTGCCCTTCTTTATTTTGAGAACTCCATCAAAGGAACATGCAGTCTCTGCTTCATGGAATGTACTTGAATGGAATCTAAACACAATCTTCATGTCTTGATCTCAGCTGCTTCACTTGAGGAAAAAATATTTGATATCTTGCAGTTTGTTGTCTCTGTTTAACTGCCTGTAGCTACATTTACGAGGACCCATCTTTTCTTCTTCTTCTATGCTTACCAGATGAGACTTGAAGAGTTTTTTTTTCACTTTTGCCAGTAAATTGTTGCTCAATATTTATTGCCCTGCATCACATTTTTACTATTTAACTCAATAGGAACCATTTACTAATTCCAAGAACAAAAGTGCAAAATTGTGCAGCATAAATCGTGCTAGCTGATATGACTGACTGAAATATATAATTAAAAGAGTCATAAAATATGGCAACAAAATATAAATACTGTATATAAGCTATATAATAACCATAATATTTTCTAAGAGGACTCCTGGTGTCAATAAGGTTTACATTTTCTGAACAACCTTAAGCCCTTTGGTGCTTTTTGATTTATATTAGCAATAGTATTCAATGCAATGAACAGAATAGGACAAGGGGAGAGTAAGGGAAGCTGCAGGGAGGAGAGGGAGATAGTCGGGGAAGCTGAGGAAAGAAGGAAAGAGTGCATGATGGTGCTACAAGGAGAGGACAAGGGCAGGGATTTTGGAGAAGTCACACAGAGGAGGGCAGACTGGACAGAGATGAGGGGAGGAAGGAGGTAAGGGCATAGGGGTGAGAAAAAACGATTGGCACAACCCTGCATTTTGAATAAAAAGGGTAAAATCTACACATCAAATATCAAAGCTAATTTATTTCTCTGTCCTGGCACGGCCATGCCCCTTTAAGATTATAAAAGACATAAACCAAGCAGAAAATAAAAAATGAGTGTACTTACCTTATTATAAGTGCTTTCTCTTTAGTACGGCTCAATAAAATGTGCAGCATGCTGGGTAGCAATGTCATTTCAGGCTGTTTAGCCCTTCACCAGGTCCATGTCTATGACATTTTAAGCGGAACCCTAATGAAAAGTCGGATGGCCTGTAACATCACCATACCCAGCATGTTGCACCTTTAGAAGTAATAAAGAGAAGTCACTGATGGCTAAGTACACTCATTTTAGTTTCTGCCCGGTTCATGAATTTTTGAGGGCAAGCTCTACCTCTTTACTTAACATCTATCAGTGCCATTTCACTTGGATGCAGTGGAATAAATTGGGGGGTTTAGAGCATAGGATCAAAAACTCATTGTGTTACTACAAAGTGAATAATCTTGTCAGGGCTGACATAGGTCTTGCTGTTTCATTGAAGCCTTTCCTTTGTGGATAAGGGTGCCTTTTATCTTGGTGATACAAACACAGCAAGGGAATTCTTTTAACAATTAATAGTTCTGCTATCCGTGTGATCAAAGGCTGCAACCTTCTGACCATGATCATATGATCCCTGAAGCCCTTTAACTTAAATACCTGTCATACCAAACCCAGCAGTGGATCTTATACATATCCTTCTGCTAGATTAGTTGATTAGGAGAAGCTGGGAGTAGAGGCTGAAAAGCTTATTTAGTATATATATAAAGCTGGCACGTTCAGATTTTAATCTTCTTCCGATGAATGTTTGTATATTGGTTGTACATTTAAATGCAATGATCTAAACTTAACATTCAGCCTGAAATTGTAGGATAAAGCCCTAAAAATACAAATGGGAGGACGTTTTGAACATGAAATAGTTGGCAGACACCAATCATATGAAAGTGACTTCCATTGTAGGTCCCCCAAGGATATTGCCAGATACACAATACATGGGCAGATTTTATCGTTATGCGACCGAAATTTTCTTGTCCTATGGACTAAACGATCGATCCCCATGGTAAGAAAGTTATCGGGGCGATAATTCTTAGCCCACACACGGTTCCTGTGCAGCAACAGCACCAAAATTACATGTGCTTAGCTATGTGTGGGCCATGTATATATCCATGTTGTACAGAACTTGTACCCAGAGCAGGCGTTAAGCACAATGCTGCCTTGCACAAAAGTAGGCATAGCTCACATACAGCTAAGAACGCTTAGGTGCAGTTGCTCTGTGTATTGTTTTTCAACCTACGGTGGGCGATATCGGGAGAATCCAGGATAATTATAACAACGGGCATAGGAAAAGTCGGTCCGGGGACCGTATCAACGAGCCGATGCGGTCCCCGATCCGACTAGATTTTCTAACCTGCCCGATCGAGATCTGCCCGATTTCAGGCCAGATATCGGTCGGACAGGCCCGTCGGTAGCGCCCATACATGGGCCGATTAGCTGCCGAATCGGTCTAAGGGACTGATATCGGCAGCTAGAATCAGCCCGTGTATGGGGACCTTAAGACAAGGTGTGAGGGGTTCTTTGATGTTTTTCCTTTGAATGGCTTTAGATTTTAACAGCTATTTTCAAGGTCCTCTGTCGTACACGATCAGAACAATGTTTCCCTTGTTCTTACTTTTATCCATAATATCCATTTCAGTGGGTCATTGTGAAGACGCACAAGAATTACCTTTGTGTCATTTGTACTGCAGGTCTACTGTATGGGGCGTATTTATTGTTTGTAAGCCAACACCTCCAGTGATGTTCCCAATAGCAAGCAATCAGTTAGGGAAAAGAAGCTCTGATCTGATTGGTTGCTATGGGCAAGATCATCGTTGATGTTGGCTCACACAATATAATAAATAAGCCCCTATATATATTGCTACCTGAGGAGGTCACACATGTGTCCTTCACTGCCTACATATTATACAACATCTTTAGCACTTATGGTTTGGTAATTTATAATCGACTGAATGAAAAAATGATGGACTCAATCCTCAATCCATCACCATTTCAAGAAGAAAAAAACATGAGCAACCAATAGCTGTAATCTGCAACTCATTCAAGTGCAACATATCCAGATGTTACAAAGTCTGTCCAATTTGTACTAACACTTGCATTACTATGCTTCTTGTAGGTTGCTAAACCAGGCTTAGTCAACCAGCATGCCACCATATGGGCCACCGGTTGCCTGTGCCTACTGAATCTCCTTTCATTTATATGCTTTATCCTCTCTGTAGAACATTCCCAAACATGCAGGCACTTCATACATATTTGATAATAATAAATGAGATGCATTTTTTTTCATTCATAACAAATCAAAACGTTCTTCTGCCCATGGACACTATAGACCACATAATCTGAATATGAATCAAGCAGTGCCTGAGCCATGCCTAATTGGTAACCTTGCCTGAAGTCACTGAAACATTACAATAAAATTATAAATGACAAGCTTAATGTATGCTCGATTTGTTAGGCCTATGAATTACGATGAGTGCAGTATAAGAAGATGAGATTAAGAAAACAGTGTATTACACAAAATAGATACATTTTAAAGTGTTCAGCAGAAAAGCAGAATAAATCAGCCTTGAGAACAAAATATATACACATATAGATTATATATAAACTCTTGATTTAATCCCTGATGAAATTGGTCAGATTAGTCCAGGAGGTAAAGTAGATAACGACTAAATACAGATTTAGATTTTGTTAGAAGAAAATATTGACAAGAATAATGAGAATATCAAGATATAGTACATTTTTGCTAACAATATTGGAAGTGCTGGGATACTGGCATTACCTTAATTTTCTGTTTTCCCTGTTTGTTTCCCTAATGGAAATGGTAAACATTGGATCTAAATTTATGTTCCATTTGCTTTATTTCTTTAAAGATTCTATATATGCACTTTTGCCCGGATCTGTGGGTTCTAGCAAATGCCAGAGGGGCTGCTGTAAGATGCCATAGACCAGTGATCCCCAACCAGTGGCTCGGGGCCAACATGTTGCTCCCCAACCCCTTGGGTGTTGCTCCCAGTGGCCTTATAGCAAGTGATCATTTTTGACTTTCTGGTAATTTTTGGTAGCATAAAAACCAAGTATAATGCCAAACAGGGCCTCTTGTAGGCTTCCAGTCCACATGGGGGCTATTAAGTAGCCAATTATAACTCTCACTGGCACCTCTGGGAACCTTTTTCATACTTGCGTTGCTCTCCAACACTTTTTCCATTTAAATGTAGCTCACAAGTATAAAAGGTTGGGGATCCCTGCCATAGACAGTCACTATTTATTGGGCTGGTGGGGGGCTGTTTGGGCCTCTGTGTAGTTGGAATGCCAGGGTCTATTTTGAATCCCTGATCCCAGTCGAGACCTGTATGCATTACTGGCTCATTCTGCAGTTTTCAGGGTGAGTAAGGGTATTACTGGGCACTTTGAGGACTATGTTTTTAAGAAGCAACAAAAAAAGTGGCACCAATCCTCTGCAAGTGAGTGTCAGATGGTAATGGCACTTGGGCTTGCAGAGGAGTTTCATGCAATTACAGTGCAGTTGAATGGAGTGTCAATTTGGGTGCTTTGGATCTACCAATATTTTTTTATATTTGTACTCAATTTAGAGACAAGGGGTCTCTGACCAAAGCTTGGAACTCAAAGTAAGGGAATACTGAAAGTTACTCCATTTAAGCCTTTCTTGAAGGTGCAACCTAGTGAAAGTCATCAGAACCGTTACATAGGCACAGCTAACTAGGGACACTTATGGGCACAAGTCATTTTGTGAATCACAGCAGTGTTTGCTCAGTTTTGCTCCATTTCAGATTATATGAGCCTTCATATCATTCTGCAGTGGAAAGGTAAGAAATTGCCCTGAGACAGGGACCTTTAATAATCCACACTCAAAAATATCCAAAATGCAGCCCTTTAGGGTTCAGCAACATCTAAGCCTGTGCATTCCACTTGCCTGTGCTGCATACACTAAAATATTACGATACATATTAATTTAATTTTGTATCTAATATTTATTAGACAGCAGTTTTGTGCTTATGCTAAACATGTGTATTGCCCATGATACAAGTGCAGAATCACTGTTTCCCAATGGGAAGTTGTCTGAGACACTGACACCTTTTCTAGAAAACTTCTATATTCAGAAATGCAGAGAAGCAAAAAATGTCCAAAGTCTATTGAATAAAAGAACAGACATGCACACAGGCCAAAAAGTAGACTTTTTTTTTACAAAAAGTAAAAGTGGACCATTTTACAAACCTCCCTAATTGGGGTAAGTCAACCAGGGAAGGGGGTAGAACTAGGGAATAATCATAATATAACAGAATGGCTTATATAATTCAACTTCCATTTAAGCTCCCTGCCATAGGCAGCCAAGGCTAGAATAATCAGTATGTATAAAAGGGATGCACTGTGCAACGTTAATCCTGCAGCACCATTATTTAGGCCTCATTTAATAAAAAAAAAAAATACAGGAAAACTAGGTAAAGTAGCGAGAGGCCCACTAGATCAATTAAGAGGTACATGTAGTAATTTACAAGCTGATTATTTGTGTTAAACTCCTGGTCTATAATCAGCCAGCGAGTATGTGCGCCTCTGGAAATATCCGAAAAGCATCAAATATTCCGGCAATCTCTTTATAAGAGCAGATTAGATGCAGCCGATATAATGAAGTCAGCTAAACGCTCGTACAGGAAATTATTGCTTGTATGTACGGAGTTCCAATAAACATAATATAGCTGTCTATATGAATACACTCTGTGCCGGAGGGCAGGGAAAGCCAATATTAGCTGCATCTAAGGAACGTGCCAAACATATGAGTACAACTACAGCCAAATTAGATCAGTATTACATATAGAAATGCCACTTTTTTGACACTATGTCATAAGTAATTCAGACATTTTACTGAAGGAATGCCATTTTCCTTTACAGGTCTGGTGTCATTTATGTATATGTAATATACTGTTGTTTTCATGGGCTTTTTTTTTATTAAATTCCAGATTGCTGATAGGGCTCCACTTTTCCAAACCAACTGCTGATTTATTGCGAGTAGCGGCCGCACTTGTGCCATGTAGCACATATGTTCATAAATCAGTTTAAAAAGTAAACATATATGGGGCACTGCATCAAAAGATTCATCAAAGCCCAAGAAGACCCCACTTTCTACAACCCCACTGTCCAAGTTCCTATTTACACCATCATAAAATACTGACATTACCTGTTCTCATCAAACCATGCTAATTACTACTTATAATACCATCTTCCAACATATCATCTTAAAAGGGGTCTCTTAACAAGCCTTTCAAATACCTTTCCCTGGACAACTGTTATAATCACTGTGCCATAATTACCAGGTCATAATCCATTTGTATTAGAAAAAAGGCGGCCATACACTGTAAGATCCACTTGTTTGGCGAAGTCGGCAAGCGAGCAGATCTTCTCCTGATATGCCCACCTACAGGTCAGCAATTTCAGGCTAATTCAATTGAATTAAATGGTGCCCATTGGATCAGGTACCGCATTAATAAGCCAATGCGGTTGAAATAAATCAAACCTGCCCGATCAAGATCTGGCCAGAAATCAGTTGGCTAGCCCCGACTGTGGTGCCCATACACAGACAGATAAGTTGCCGAGTCGGTCTAAAGGACCAATAAAGGGAGCTGAAATCGACCTGTTTATGGGCACCTTTACAAGCACTATTATCCATTGTTGCAATACCAGATGAATGGGAATCTGAGAAAAGCTCCTATTACTTGATCTGTTCCATCAAGCCCTGGGGCCTTGTTCTTGTTGACTTTGTTGAATATTTAAGTGCCACATTCTGTATCTGATGATTTTTTTTTTTTAGCACAGCCAGCTATACTACTACAGACTACTACAGAGTGTTATGGGTGAATCTGTACAGCAAGGGTTAACCTGTACCCCTTTACTGATCAGCCTGTATTCCTGAATATTTGTAGATTGTAAGCTTTTTTGGGCAGGGCTCTCTTTACCTCTTGTATCGGTTACCGATTGCTTTATATGTTACTCTGTATGTCCAATGTATGAAACCCACTTATTGTACAGCGCTGCGGGATATGTTGGCGCTTTATAAATAAATGTTAATAATAATAATACATCTCCACAGCGGTTCTTATCAGCTACTGTGTTATTGTTTTGCTGTTGTAGAGCCCAGCTGCAAGCACAAACCCCTGAAACTCCCCTTTAGTTCCCAAGGCTTGCTGTACTCCGACAGCTACTCCCTATACTGCCTTCTGCAGAGCATAGGTATAATATGTGTTTGTCTTGCTCAGAATCTTACGGAAGCCATGATAAAATAAACTTCTTCTGCCCCAAATGACTGCCGGTATCTCTTTCCATAACACCAGTAATGCTGGCTCCTCTATTGTATATACTGAGGAAAACAAATGCTTAAGCACATTCATTTTATCAGTCCCCTGAGGTAAAATAAAATGCATTTCAAGTTTAAATCTCCACGTACTAAACTGATCTTGCTATTGATCTTGCCTTTTCTTTTACAAATGTCGCCTTCCTTCCTTACTATTCCTGCTATGCCAGGCTACTGTCTACTCACAGTTTCCACTGCTCAGAGAATCATTTTTGTCCCAAATATGCTCTACCTATTACAGCCTGCTTCTACTCCATACTGTCTGGTCTTCTTCTCCTTTTTTCAGCCCATGGCTGTTCCCTATTATAAAGACCCTGAATCTGGATGTAGTTGCCCTTTTATACCCTGTTGCTTTAGTGCCCCAAGTGACTGGAGTTAAGACACCTAACTTATTTTTCAACTACATCTACTGGTTAGATCAGGGGTGGGCAAACTACAGCTCGCGGGCCACGTCCCGCCCGTTGGTCTTTTTAATCCGGCCCACCAAGGATTGGTGTGTCTTGCTTTTCTTAACAGAGACCGCAGTCTTCTGTGTTTCAGAAAATCCCGACTCCGCAAGTCTCATCAGACTTGGCGTCAAGACTGCGTGTAAGCGCAGCGATGCAAAACCTAGGGGACTGACGAGCGAAGACAGAGCTGGCCCAGCCCGCCTGTCAAATTTTAAAAGTCAATGTGGCCACTGAGCCTAAAAGTTTGCCCACCCCTGGGTTAGATGAACCTATGACATCCTATCGAGAATGGTTTCTGCTGCAATCTATTGGTGAAGAAAAATATGCAATAATAACACAAACATTCATTCATCATTTGCACCCCCTTACATGCTGGCAGCTACAATTCAGCTAAGTGGTGCAGTTTGCATATTCCTGTCATATACATTTAGTTTTTTCCTTCTGTACTTTATCTATATCCTCCCCATTGCTCCCCTTAACTGCAGAAAGACCAAAACAGACTGTATTTCTGCCCCAGGCAACAGCTGGAGGGCTGCCCATTGCTGCACAATGCACACACTATGTACAGGAGCATGTCATTTACAGGGTAAAGATTGCTAACAGCACAACATATTTTATATCTGCTTATTACCAGCCAAAACACAAGCCCAGTGCTAACAATAATGCTCTCAGCCTCTTGCCTTGCTGTATCCCTTCTCCCAAACTACGGCCATTACACTTTCTTAGGAATTGGCTGTGTCCACTTTATGACACTCGCTAGCTAGGGGCTAGAACAGACTGGAAGTAAATTGCAGCTTTGGGAAAAAGAAAATATCCTATTTAATATGAAACACATCAAAGCTTTCTGTGTGTTCAATCAAGTGTAGCCCTTTAACCAGTCTTCAAAGCATGTGGTTATTCCTTGTGCTAAATATCCCTGGCCTTCCTGCAGTCATGAGTGGCACGGCTATGCGGAGCGGGGGCTTGTGATTCAGGCACATGATGAGGGCTGAAGATGAAATGATTAGGAGCCCAGCACTGAAGTGTGTGTGTGGGGGGAATTGGAAGGCAGGAGGGGAGCACTTACCAGTGAAGAGTGCGTGATAATGAAGCCCCCTTTCCTTATCATGGTGCGAACACACATCAAACAAATAAGCCTTGATCGGCCCATCGATAAAGTCTGCCGCAAAATCAAAGGCGACCACTCCGAGCATAGTAATCACAATAGCCCAGGTCGTTTTTTCTGGGCTGGTCCCGAGAACGGCTGCAATAGAACAGGCATAGAAAATGTTAATAACCCTGCAGTTAACACTTTATGTGCTGAGAGGCATTTATAAATACATGTATGAGATCTGAAAAAAGAAGAGAAAGCTCCGAATTACACAAAGGCCATCTCCAATATACTCCATTATAAGCAAATAATTGTCATTTTTGTGTCCCTTTTCTCTGTAATAATAAAACAGTACCTGTACTTGATCCCAACTAAGATATAATTACCCCTTATTGGGGGCAGAACAGCCCTATTGGGTTTATTTCATGGTTAAATGATTCCCTTTTCTCTGTAATAATAAAACAGTACCTGTACTTGATCCCAACTAAGATATAATTACCCCTTATTGGGGGCAGAACAGCCCTATTGGGTTTATTTAATGGTTAAATGATTCCCTTTTCTCTGTAATAATAAAACAGTACCTGTACTTGATCCCAACTAAGGTATAATTACCCCTTATTGGGGCAGAACAGCCCTATTGGGTTTATTTCATGGTTAAATGATTCCCTTTTCTCTGTAATAATAAAACAGTACCTGTACTTGATCCCAACTAAGATATAATTACCCCTTATTGGGGGCAGAACAGCCCTATTGGGTTTATTTAATGGTTAAATGATTCCCTTTTCTCTGTAATAATAAAACAGTACCTGTACTTGATCCCAACTAAGATATAATGAATCCTTATTGGAGGCAAAACAATTTTTATTTAATGATTACATGATTTTATAGTAGTCTTAAGGTATAGAGATCCAAATTACAGAATGATCTCTTAAACGGAAGACTCTAATAGGTCCTATACCTGAAATACACTTTTCAATCTAAGATTGAATACCTATGGGATCTGTTATCCAAAATGCTTGGGACCCACAGGTTTCCAGATGAAGGGTTTTTCTTTAATTTGGAGCACTGTGGCTAAAAGCTACTAAAAACATCTAAACATAAAAAAGGACTCTAATTATAGGTTTACTGAAAGTAATGTCCCCCTGGGACTCCAAAACCTGATTCTGCATCACACGAGTGTCACATGATTTAGAAAATTCTCAATGGGCTTGTGATTTGCCTGACCGGCTCCTGACTTGCCCGGGGGCACCCAATGGCTATAAAAGGAATAACCAAGTATTGTTAAGTTCCCGTGTATTTGCTTAAAGGGGAAGTAGTCATGTATACGACTGCCCACTTTATCTTACTGTTGCTTCTTACGCTCAGTATTTAAATGAAAAAAATAAAATAATAGATTTGGATGGTTGTTTGAAAGTCTGTAGAGAGCAAAAAAGAAGCGGAAAAATGTGGAAAAATACAAATACCGTTATGGGACCTATTATCCAGAAAGCCCGGGACCTGAGGTTCTACGGAAAAAGGATCTTTCCGTAATTTGGATCGCCATACCTTAAGTCTGCTAAAAATCATTTAAATATTGAATAAACCCAATAGGATTGTTCTGCCCCCAATAAGGGGTAATTATATCTTAGTTGGGATCAAGTACAGGTACTGTTTTATTATTACAGAGAAAAGGGAATAATTTAAACATGAAATAAACCCAATAGGATTGTTCTGCCCCCAATAAGGGGTAATTATATCTTAGTTGGGATCAAGTACAGGTACTGTTTTATTATTACAGAGAAAAGGGAATCATTTAACCATGAAATAAACCCAATAGGGCTGTTCTGCCCCCAATAAGGGGTAATTATATCTTAGTTGGGATCAAGTACAGGTACTGTTTTATTATTACAGAGAAAAGGGAATCATTTAACCATTAAATAAACCCAATAGGATTGTTCTGCCCCCAATAAGGGGTAATTAAATCTTAGTTGGGATCAAGTACAGGTACTGTTTTATTATTACAGAGAAAAGGGAATCATTTAACCATTAAATAAACCCAATAGGATTGTTCTGCCCCCAATAAGGGGTAATTATATCTTAGTTGGGATCAAGTACAGGTATTGTTTTATTATTACAGAGAAAAGGGAATCATTTAACCATTAAATAAACCCAATAGGGCTGTTCTGCCCCAATAAGGGGTAATTATATCTTAGTTGGGATCAAGTACAGGTACTGTTTTATTACTACAGAGAAAAGGGAATCATTTAACCATTAAATAAACCCAATAGGATTGTTCTGCCCCCAATAAGGGGTAATTATATCTTAGTTGGGATCAAGTACAGGTACTGTTTTATTATTACAGAGAAAAGGGAATCATTTAACCATGAAATAAACCCAATAGGGCTGTTCTGCCCCCAATAAGGGGTAATTATATCTTAGTTGGGACCAAGTACAGGTACTGTTTTATTATTACAGAGAAAAGGGAATCATTTAACCATGAAATAAACCCAATAGGGCTGTTCTGCCCCCAATAAGGGGTAATTATATCTTAGTTGGGATCAAGTACAGGTACTGTTTTATTATTACAGAGAAAAGGGAATCATTTAACCATGAAATAAACCCAATAGGGCTGTTCTGCCCCCAATAAGGGGTAATTATATCTTAGTTGGGATCAAGTACAGGTACTGTTTTATTATTACAGAGAAAAGGGAATCATTTAACCATGAAATAAACCCAATAGGGCTGTTCTGCCCCCAATAAGGGGTAATTATATCTTAGTTGGGATCAAGTACAGGTACTGTTTTATTATTACAGAGAAAAAGGAAATCATATTTAAAAAATAGAATTATTTGCTTATAATTGAGTCCATGGGAGATGGGCTTTCCATAATTCTGAACTTTCTGGATAACGGGTTTCTGGATAAGGGATCCCATACCTGTACTGTACAACTAAATGGTAAACTAAAGGCTCACAGACCCTAGCATCAAGGAATTAAGCAGAAAAAAAGACAAATAAGGGCTCATTTACAAACATAGGTGCTAAATTGCACATGTATGCTTGCCAGTAAAAACCAATAAGCAATTAGATTTGAAGAGCCTACTACACGTTAGAAAATGAAAGCACAGGCATGCTGTGGGCAGCAACACTTGAGTAGCACCTATGTTCATAAATCACATACTTATATTTCTACAGAATTTTAGTCATTTATAGTCAATCATCTGTGAAGCATCCCCTGTTTGCAACAAACGAAGTACAGAGAGGGCTCAGCGTGCCTTTAATGAGCAGTGACTGGGCCTGTGGTTACAATGGAACTGCACAGTCTCAGTTCTGGCAAGAAGTCCAGTGACATTGAGCTCCTAAAAGTGTCGGGGTTCTGGGTCAGGTGCTTTAAAGGGGAACTGCCACTGAGCTATAAACATACACCCAAATTGTACTGCTTAAAGGGGTGGTTTACCATTAAGTTGACCTTTACTATGTCAACTAAAGGTAAACCTGCCTATTCCTAGCAACTTTGAAATCGATCTCCATTATTTCTTGTGTATAGTTATTTTCTTTCTACATATTTGCTGCTTTCAAATGGGGGATTACTGACTCCCGCAGCCAAGAAATCTATTGCTCTGTCAGCTTACAGTTTTATTATTATCGCTAATATTTTTATTACTTGATTCTATTTAGTCTCTTCCCCTATTCACATTCCAGTCTCTCATTCAAACCGCTGCCTGGTTGCTAAGATAAACAAGACCCTAGTAACCAGATAGCTGCTGAAATTGAACAAAAAAGTTAAATAACTGGAAAAAAAATGAAAACCAATGACAGATTGTCTCAGAATATCTAGGACTATGTATGTATGCTAAAAGTTACTTTTTAAAGGTAAACAACCCCTTTAATAATTTCTTTTCACTCATTTCTCTTGCTATTTTTTTTTTTAGATATATATGGTTTTGTTGTGCTTGCTCAGCCAACTATAGACCAGGTAATATATGACATTAAAAAAGGTGTATTTGTTAAATAGGCTTATAAAGGAGCAGTAAGTCCATGCTGTAATCACAGGCCCTTTCACAACCACACCCCAGAATGGCCCTGCTTCCTACACACCTGAACTAAAATGTCAGAGCAGTACAGTCACCATGTTTGGCCACTTCATTTTTTGTCTTTGCCACTATTGGCTGCCCCGGACCACGTGCACTAGAAGCAAGGAAATGATTGGCTTGCGGTTTGCATTCTGTGCCAGGGTCAGCAAGTGAAGAAAAACAGACTTTACTAGGGCATCTGTTTGGTACATTTGAAGAAGGGAAGGGTTGTGCAAGGGCCCTATTAAAGTAATGGTTTACTTCTCCTTCATGTCAGTGTTCCCAAAGTGACAGCATTGCTTGTGCATGTATGCATGGAGGAGGCCTAAACTGGAAGAATTGGGCAAATACATTATGTCTCACAGGTGGGGTGAGCTCTTTTTCATATGGATCAGCCCATTAGATACAGCCCAGGGAAATAAAGTAGGTTTCATTGTTTTATATGAGGCAAACCACATGGACTACAAATTGTAGACCAGACCCTCGGGAATTCAAACGTTCATCTAATAAATACTAGCTGATTCTATTTATCTACAGGGAATCATTGCAGCCAATTAGCTGGATTTGTTTACATGATTGGCTAAACTGACAGTTCAGGCAGCTCAGCTGGCACTGCTGATTCGGAAATTGTGGATAATGCTGGGTTGTGGGTTGGTGCCTATGAAATGTTGGTATACAGGATAAAATGCATTTTTTAATGCCCTGCAAGGTGCTAATGTGGGGCCCTTTTTGAGTGTTCCATTAGACCTAATGCAGGAGTTAACTGACCCCACTGTTCTCTATGAAGATTGTACCCACAGGCGCGCAGTGAGGTGCTAAACAAAGAGCAGTTTTTGTAATTATCTTTCTGTTTAGATCTTACTCCATTCATATTCCTGTCTCTGATTTCATTCAAACCAGTGCCTGGTTGCTAAGGTAAACAAGACCCTAGCAACCAGATAGCTGCTGAAATTCCAAACTAGAGAGTAGCATTCAAACCACTGCCTGGTTGCTAAGGTAAACAAGATCCTAGCAACCTCTCTCCTCTAGTTGCTATGAAGCTTGTGCCGAATGTGCACTTTATGCTGATTGGCCTACTGCATTCAGAGTAATGAAAGCCAAGTCCTGGTTGGTTTGTATTGTTTACTCCTACGAAATGCAAGGTGTTTTTTTTAAGTTCAGCATTCATTTCTCTATGTTGACATATTTTAAGGGCTCGCACTGCATCCCAGTCTTCGCATTTCTGCACACGTTATCCAGAAAGTTCCAAAATACGGAAAGGCCATCACCCATAGACTCCATAATAAGCAAATAATTCTAATTTTTATAAATGATTCCCTTTTTTCTGTAATAACAGTACCTTGTACTTGATCCCAACTGAGATAGAATTACCCCTTATTGGGGCAGAACAGCCCTATTGGGTTTATTTCATGTTTTAATGATTCCCTTTTCTCTGTAATAATAAAACAGTACCTGTACTTGATCCCAACTAAGATATAATGACCCCTTATTGGGGGCAGAACAATCCTATTGGGTTTATTTAATGGTTAAATGATTCCCTTTTCTCTGTAATAATAAAACAGTACCTGTACTTGATCCCAACTAAGATATAATGACCCCTTATTTGGGGCAGAACAGCCCTATTGGGTTTATTTAATGGTTAAATGATTCCCTTTTCTCTGTAATAATAAAACAGTACCTGTACTTGATCCCAACTAAGATATAATTACCCCTTATTGGGGGCAGAACAGCCCTATTGGGTTTATTTCATGGTTAAATGATTCCCTTTTCTCTGTAATAATAAAACAGTACCTGTACTTGATCCCAACTAAGATATAATTACCCCTTATTGGGGGCAGAACAGTTCTATTGAGTTTATTTAATCTTTAAATGACTTTTTAGTAGATTTAAGGTATGAAGATCCAAATTATGGAAAGATCCCTTATCTGAAAAACCCCAGGTCCCAAGCATTCTGGATAACAGGTCTCATTCCTGTATATGAAATCAGCCTGATGATTACGGTTGCCTTTAAAACCACTCATGCATAATGTCTGAAATGACTAATTAGCAATTAAACTGCACAAAACCCAAGCAGCGTGCAGTTTAATTAGCTGCTAATTAGCCTTCATTTGTGTCCAGTTTTAACGCTGTAAGTCGGTGTGAATGGCCCACAGTCACATGCTCATTATAAGAGTTCAGTAAAAAAAAAAAAAAAAAGGGGGAGTTAATATAGACTTTGCACCTATTATTACCTTATGGGAAGGTGGGATATTATCTGGCTTTGAATTAGAATAGGAAACAAGAAGCTGCAGTTGGTGTGTTTGGGGGGTGGAATTAGTATGTTTGCTCTGGAGTAGATAACAATAGCAACCAATCAAAACTTGGCGATCCATGGAGTAGACACAAAATGATTAGTTGTTAAGTGATTGTTTTAGAAGTAAAACTGATACCCTCCCTACCCTTAGATATTCCATACCCGTTACTGCAGTATCTCCATTGAGGTAGAGTGTCATCCCCAGCACCATAATGATCCCCAAACATAAGATATAAGGCCTCCTTCTCCCCCATCGAGACCGACAGTAATCACTGGCAGATCCCACGACCGGCTGGAGAATGAATCCCAAGATGGGGCTGATGAGCCAGACAAGACTGTACAAACTCCTGGGCAATCCCACGCTGAGCAGAACAGGGGTTACGAAGGCTGCCTCCACAGCGTAGCAAAATTCCCTTCCAAACATAGCCATGCTGTGCATAATCAGCCGGCCCGTAGATCTCCTGGGAGGCTCCACTGCCTGGAAAACTTCCCCATTCATCTGTTCCAAACTAGCACTGAACTCCATGTCTTTGGTGCTGGGGTACAAACCGGTGCTGGAAAGCTGCTTCTGTGGAGCAGGATACTCCACTTCTTTGGATAGAGTCATTTTGGCTGGAGGAGCTCCCTGCAGTTCCTGCTTGATCTTCTGCCACTTGAAGAAGGAGCTGTAAGACTTGCACAGAGGGTTTTGTACGGAGCCAGACACCAATCCTTTCATTAGAGACAGATCACAAGTTAGAGTTTGGGGGGGGGGAGATACAAATCATGTGAGAGCCCCCGATTTAACTTTCAGAAACCACTTAGCTCCTTTTACAAAGTTTTTCATTCCTTAGATTCCACAAATCCCTGATACCCAAATGAAAACACAATCAGCGTAATACATTTAAAGGCATCATGTGACCGATTGCTTTCAAGTTTGTATATTAAAAAGCCATTAAAAAGACCAATTGTAGATTTGAGAAAAAAGTAAATATGTTGTTTGGCTTTTCTGATTAACTCCCATTAACTTACTAGTTAAGTTATTGTTTTGAAAAACTAAAAAATCATCATGACACTGTGTTCTTTAACGTAGCCACTGGGGGGCACTGTTTCATTTCATTCTATCAGTGGGATTCCACTTATACTCATTTGAGCTACATGGCAGAAATTCATACCAGCACATACAAGTCTATAGAGTTATCTGATGCATTCTGATCCTTTCTTCAGTATCCAAGCAGCATTCTCATCTTCATTCATTAGAAAATGAATATATTTCAGCCCCACTTCTACTATAAGCACCATGGGA
This sequence comes from Xenopus tropicalis, assembly GCF_000004195.4. Lineage (NCBI taxonomy): Eukaryota > Metazoa > Chordata > Amphibia > Anura > Pipidae > Xenopus > Xenopus tropicalis. Next base: position 199,567,293 of record NC_030677.2, on the reverse strand, counting down.
AATATGTCCATTTAAAATGAAAGTATTTTTCTACTTTTTTGAAAAAAGCTTTTTTTTCCCCCTCCTTCTGACTTTCAAGAGGAGCATCGCAAGACCTCCAAAATATGTACAAATAGCAGTCTCCTTGATCATGCACATGAAGCTTAACATGTAACCATGTTGCACGCTCACAGATTTGCAACTCGTTGTGATGAGTACAAAAATACATGTGTGACTTCAATCAGGTGTTCGTAACTATTACAGGCTGTGGGATAGTAGGTATAGTAGGGAGAAATGGTGCCTATAGTAGCAGTGGGGGGATAATAGCCTCTGGGAAGGGACTGGGGCTGTGGAATAGCAGGTATAGTAGGGAGAGATGGTGCCTATAGTAGCAGTGGGATAATAGCCTCTGGGGAGGGACTGGGGCTGTGGAATAGCAGGTATAGTAGGGAGAGATGGTGCCTATAGTAGCAGTGGGGGATAATAGCCTCTGGGAAGGGACTGGGGCTGTGGAATAGCAGGTATAGTAGGGAGAGATGGTGCCTATAGTTGCAGTGGGGGGATAATAGCCTCTGGGAAGGGACTGGGGCTGTGGGATAGCAGGTATAGTAGGGAGAGATGGTGCCTATAGTAGCAGTGGGGGGATAATAGCCTCTGGAAAGGGACTGGGGTTGTGGGATAGCAGGTATAGTAGGGAGAGATGGTGCCTATAGTAGCAGTGGGGGGATAATAGCCTCTGGGAAGGGACTGGGGCTGTGGGATAGCAGGTATAGTAGGGAGAGATGGTGCCTATAGTAGCAGTGGGGGGATAATAGCCTCTGGGAAGGGTCTGGGGCTGTGGGATAGCAGGTATAGTAGGGAGAGATGGTGCCTATAGTAGCAGTGGGGGATAATGGCCTCTGGGAAGGGACTGGGGCTGTGGGATAGCAGGTATAGTAGGGAGAGATGGTGCCTATAGTAGCAGTGGGGGGATAATAGCCTCTGGGAAGGGAATGGGGCTGTGGGATAGCAGGTATAGTAGGGAGAGATGGTGCCTATAGAAGCAGTGGGGGGATAATAGCCCCTGGGAAGGGACTGGGGCTGTGGGATAGCAGGTATAGTAGGGAGAGATGGTGCCTATAGTAGCAGTGGGGGGATAATAGCCCCTGGGAAGGGACTGGGGCTGTGGGATAGCAGGTATAGTAGGGAGAGATGGTGCCTATAGTAGCAGTGGTGGGATTATAGCCTCTGGGAAGGGACTGGGGCTGTGGGATAGCAGGTATAGTAGGGAGAGATGGTGCCTATAGTAGCAGTGGGGGGATAATAGCCTCTGGGAAGGGACTGTGGCTGTGGGATAGCAGGTATAGTAGAGAGAGATGGTGCCTATAGTAGCAGTGGGGGGATAATAGCCTCTGGAAAGGGACTGGGGCTGTGGGATAGCAGGTATAGTTGGGAGAGATGGTGCCTATAGTAGCAGTGGGGGTATTAATAGCCTCTGGGAAGGGACTGGGGCTGTGGGATAGCAGGTATAGTAGGGAGAGATGGTGCCTATAGTAGCAGTGGGGGATAATGGCCTCTGGGAAGGGACTGGGGCTGTGGGATAGCAGGTATAGTAGGGAGAGATAGTGCCTATAGTAGCAGTGGGATAATAGCCTCTGGGAAGGGACTGTGGCTGTGGGATAGCAGGTATAGTAGGGAGAGATGGTGCCTATAGTAGCAGTGGGATAATAGCCTCTGGGAAGGGACTGGGGCTGTGGGATAGCAGGTATAGTAGGGAGAGATGGTGCCTATAGTAGCAGTGGGGGATAATAGCCCCTGGGAAGGGACTGGGGCTGTGGGATAGCAGGTATAGTAGGGAGAGATGGTGCCTATAGTAGCAGTGGTGGGATTATAGCCTCTGGGAAGGGACTGGGGCTGTGGGATAGCAGGTATAGTAGGGAGAGATGGTGCCTATAGTAGCAGTGGGGGGATAATAGCCTCTGGGAAGGGACTGTGGCTGTGGGATAGCAGGTATAGTAGAGAGAGATGGTGCCTATAGTAGCAGTGGGGGGATAATAGCCCCTGGGAAGGGACTGGGGCTGTGGGATAGCAGGTATAGTTGGGAGAGATGGTGCCTATAGTAGCAGTGGGGGTATTAATAGCCTCTGGGAAGGGACTGGGGCTGTGGGATAGCAGGTATAGTAGGGAGAGATGGTGCCTATAGTAGCAGTGGGGGATAATGGCCTCTGGGAAGGGACTGGGGCTGTGGGATAGCAGGTATAGTAGGGAGAGATAGTGCCTATAGTAGCAGTGGGATAATAGCCTCTGGGAAGGGACTGTGGCTGTGGGATAGCAGGTATAGTAGGGAGAGATGGTGCCTATAGTAGCAGTGGGATAATAGCCTCTGGGAAGGGACTGTGGCTGTGGGATAGCAGGTATAGTAGGGAGAGATGGTGCCTATAGTAGCAGTGGGATAATAGCCTCTGGGAAGGGACTGGGGCTGTGGGATAGCAGGTATAGTAGGGAGAGATGGTGCCTATAGTAGCAGTGGGGGGATAATAGCCTCTGGGAAGGGACTGTGGCTGTGGGATAGCAGGTATAGTAGGGAGAGATGGTGCCTATAGTAGCAGTGGGGGGATAATAGCCTCTGGGAAGGGACTGGGGCTGTGGGATAGCAGGTATAGTAGGGAGAGATGGTGCCTATAGTAGCAGTTGGGCTGAATAGCTGTCCATATAAAAATGATATATTTTTTTAAATAGTATTTTTCTACTTTTTTTGAAGCTTTTGTCCCCTCCTTCTGACTTCAAGAGGAGCATCACAAGACCTCCAAAATATGTACCAATGATCATGCACATGAGGCTTACCCTAAAGACAGAATGGGGGGTGCTGGCCAGTCTGACTCCAGGAAGGAACTCCATACGTAACCATGTTGCACGCTCACAGATTTGCAACTCATTGTGACGAGTACAAAAACCCTGTGTGTGAGTGGAACTTGATGCCTTATACAAATGTTCTATCAGGCGTTGATAATGTTACTGAATGGGCCCTTTGATCCCAGTGCTGGCAGACATAATCTTTTACGCTAATCCATAATTTTCCTGCTGATAATTACGCACTCTGTTATGGATGAGCTGATAATTACACAATCTGTTATGGATGAGCTGATAATTACACAATCCGTTATGGATGCACACTGCTGCCACACTGAAACGCAACCCAACCCCAAAGGGCAGAATATAAGCTGTGGGGCCCCAGCATCAGAGGGGCCACTGGGCTATAAAACAGACGACCCATTAACAATTACTTTTTATGTTTGCTTTTGAAATGATTAAATAAAAAAAGGAACAAACAACATAGTTATAACTAAACAGTGTTACAAATATTCTTAGTTATCTTTTACATCCAGCATCCTTACTTATTTAACCATTTATTTGTGATTTCTTGAATCTAACTTTTTTTTTTCTTAGGGCAAATACACTCCATTCAAAACTCAGATGTTCAGACCTCCAATACCACCTCAATGCTATCTAGTATGGACAGGGTCGGACTGGGGGGTGCAGGGCCCACTCGTGCTCCTGCCCCAGGGGCCCTGCAGGTGCCCCCGCCGGCCACGTCCCCTAACCCCCCGTAGTGTCCCTCACGCGGCATCCTCCCCTGAGCACGTAAATTTAATGCGTCAGGGGAGGAACTGTCTGGCAGAGGGAGTGCCGGCAAGGTTCGGGTCTGGGCCGCCAGGGCCCACCGGGATTTTTCCTAGTGTCCCAGTGGCCCAGTCTGACCCTGAGTACACAGTGCAGAGACCTGCATCTCTCTGCATTATTCAGCATTGTATTGTGGTGGACAGGGCAGCCCCTAGGTGCCACACCTTCTGCTCTGTATTGATGGATTTTTATCTGCAGAAAGCCGAAAACCATGGGGCGCAAGTGCTCGGTAAGTGAGCACTAAAGCTGCCCATACACACTATCATAGTAAGTTAGGTTGAAAAAAGACACACGTCCTTCCAGTTTAAACTTTTATGTCTATATAAAACCTGATCCAGAGGAAGGCAAAACCCCCCTGCTGAAGCCTCTCCAATTTGCTTTAAAAAGAAATTAAAAAAGAGCTATCTCCCATAACCCTGTATTCCCTCACTTGCTAAAAAGCCATCCAGACCCTTCTTAAAGCTATATAATGTATCAGCCAGTACGACTGAGGGGAGGGAATTCCACAACTGCACAGCTCTCACTGTATTTAGATGGAACCTCCTGTCTTTTAATCAGAATGGTTGCCCTCGTGTCTGCTAGAAGGACCTAGTAGTAAATAAAGCATTCAGTTTTCTGCCTCATGGTGTCCTTCTTTTACGTCATTATTACATCTGACAGTGGGTAGTGTAGTCCAACAGCACCCTTCATACACACTCTTCCACATAGCGAAGGCCCGTCCTTTGAAAGAGAGTCCAATGTACCCCATGCTATAACCCAGGGGTCCCCAACCTTTCTTATTTCTGAGCCACAATCAAATTTACAAAGACTTGGAGAGCAACACAAGCACCATTAAAGTTCATGGAGGAGCCAAATAAGGGCTGTGATTGGCTATTAGGGGCCTCTATGCACACTATCAGCTTACAGGGGCTTTATTTGGTAGTAAATCTTGTTTTTATTCAACCAAAACTTGCCCCCAAGTCAGGAATTCAAAAATAACTCCCTGGTTTGGGGGCACTGAGAGCAACATCCAAGGGGTTGGTGAGCAACATGTTGCCCCTGAGCCACTGGTTGGGGATCCCTGCTCTAACCTATAACTAGCTTGAGTTATATTTGGGGTTACACTACCCTTTGCTGAAGCCAAGAAGGAGTACAGCTATATCCACCCAGAAGCCGGTCGGGGGGTATAGACCATCAAATTGGTTTAAAAGTCCCAATAATAAGAAGCTGCTTTGAATTCTGGTTTGCTAAGTCTGAAAGAAAAGAAAACATGCAGTTAGCATAACAGGAAAGCTGATGACGTTGCGGCAGGCAAGGGCAACTCCTGGACTTACACACAGCTAGGGAGTGGGTACAAATGGTACAACTGAAGGTGATCCATCCATTCTGGACCCTGAAAACCAATATTAAAAATATATAGGTGTTATTAAGAGATGTTACAATGTCACAAGGGGCCCCAGAGGAGAACTTGGGTTTCTAATGGCAGCCCTGGGTACCCATCTGCCAGCTTAAGGCTCTCAGTTGCAATGTAATAACAGTGGCAGAAGAGCTGCCCATCACTGCATTATGGAATCACTGCTGCTCGATTGCATCTCCATGCCACGTGAGCTGCATGAGAAATCCCCAAAGCCATTAATGAGATGGCGATCATTTTTTCTAAATGCATAATTAAAGTGTGGCCCAAATGTGCCTGCAGCGCAATCGCTAATACCCTTTGTGTTCTGTGCATAATCCTCCCGCACTGACAGAAGCTCAAACCTCACCTTTAATTAATACACTTGATACCTTCCCACTGACTGTGTGTGTTTCGTAATCATCTGTATCAGTAATTAAAGCCTCTGGAAGCAAAGCCAGGTATGTTGATGGAATACAATACAAAAATGATTCATTGCTTGTAATTAAACAACAAACACGCATTGGAAGAAATTGATTTTTTTGTTTTGTTCAGTAAAATATTTTAAAGGGACATTTACTCACCAAGCATAAGAATTCATTTACAATGACCTGTGCAAAGTGAAATAAATAACCACCGCAATTAGCTTTTTTTTTTTTTTTAGGGAATCATTTAACCCAATAGGGCTGTTCTGCCCCCAATAAGGGGTAATTATATCTTAGTTGGGATCAAGTACAGGTACTGTTTTATTATTACAGAGAAAAGGGAATCATTTAACCATTAAATAAACCCAATAGGGCTGTTCTGCCCCCAATAAGGGGTAATTATATCTTAGTTGGGATCAAGTACAGGTACTGTTTTATTATTACAGAGAAAAGGGAATCATTTAACCATTAAATAAACCCAATAGGGCTGTTCTGCCCCCAATAAGGGGTAATTATATCTTAGTTGGGATCAAGTACAGGTACTGTTTTATTATTACAGAGAAAAGGGAATCATTTAACCATTAAATAAACCCAATAGGGCTGTTCTGCCCCCAATAAGGGGTAATTATATCTTAGTTGGGATCAAGTACAGGTACTGTTTTATTATTACAGAGAAAAGGGAATCATTTAACCATTAAATAAACCCAATAGGGCTGTTCTGCCCCCAATAAGGGGTAATTATATCTTAGTTGGGATCAAGTACAGGTACTGTTTTATTATTACAGAGAAAAGGGAATCATTTAACCATTAAATAAACCCAATAGGACTGTTCTGCCCCCAATAAGGGGTAATTATATCTTAGTTGGGATCAAGTACAGGTACTGTTTTATTATTACAGAGAAAAGGGAATCATTTAACCATTAAATAAACCCAATAGGGCTGTTCTGCCCCCAATAAGGGGTAATTATATCTTAGTTGGGATCAAGTACAGGTACTGTTTTATTATTACAGAGAAAAGGGAATCATTTAACCATTAAATAAACCCAATAGGGATGTTCTGCCCCCAATAAGGGGTAATTATATCTTAGTTGGGATCAAGTACAGGTACTGTTTTATTATTACAGAGAAAAGGGAATCATTTAACCATTAAATAAACCCAATAGGGCTGTTCTGCCCCCAATAAGGGGTAATTATATCTTAGTTGGGATCAAGTACAGGTACTGTTTTATTATTACAGAGAAAAGGGAATCATTTTTAAAAATCAATATTATTAGGTTATAATGGAGTCTATGGGAGATGACCTTTCTGTCATTCAGAACTTTCTGGATAACGGGTTTCCAGTGGATCCTATACCAGTAGTATTAAAACAGTACCTTGTACTTGATCCTAACTAGGATATAATCAATCCTTATTGGAGCCAAAACAATCCTATTGGGTTTAATTAATGTTTTTTAGTAGCCTTAAGGTAAGGAGATCCAAATTACAGAAAGACCCCTTATACGGAAAACCTCACATCCCACGTCTGGATAACAGGTCCCATACCTGTTATCTATTTAAGTTAGAAGCAACATCCATGGCTCTCTGCAAATCAGAGATAATAGCTGGGCGAGCCGTTATAAATTATATATTTGACTTCTAGCAAGGGCAGAACTAGGGGTTTTTGTACCTAGGTCAGAATAAGAACACAGTTAATTACTGGAAGAAATCACAACTTGGTAAGAGATTTTTGGTGTATGGATTAAATCAATGCCACCGGCTTTAGGTATATAATACGTACTGCTGCCATTCTACTGATATGATATCACAGCTGAAATCATATTAGGCTCAATATGACAGACAGAATTTACAGAATGTACCCCCTGCTGTAAGATATAAGGATAGTTGAAGTCACTGTGCAGTTCTATGATTACATAAAGGCACAAGGATAAAGGCCATGAAACCCCAAGGCGACTTCTAATATATTGAAATTTGACACCAGGGGGGCTTTATTTTCTATAATACACACGTTTCTGCAAGTCATGTGACTAATGACATCAGTAAGCCCCATTTATGGGTATATATTTGGCAACGTTGGTTTTTGTCTATTGCAGATAGATAGAGCCAGTCTGCAGTCTAATTGGCTAATCCCTCATGTCCTATGGCCAGCAGTATCTCAGCATAATGACATGGGTGGAATGCTTCCTGCAGCCATAGGCAGCCCTGATAAGAAAGCAATATTGGCATTTAAATTACACTTTTCTGGCTCTAGGGTAAAATTCCATAGTAGAGGATGAAAAAATGTTGCTAATGGGTAAGTAACAGGTCAGGACTGCTCTATATTCACTATGCTCCTATGTTATATGTTGAGAATAAATCCAGAATGCAAGCAGCAATACTGAGGGACAGTGGGATATTTATTATTCTTTGCTTATAGGGACATGAAAAATGCCCACAGCAGTTACAAAGGAGAGGAGACTGTTAGGAAAGAAGACTGAATACAATAAAGGGGAGCTGACTGGGCTTAGGCTCCCTGATCCCTAGCATGGTGCCCAACAGCAGGGTCAGCTGGAAACAGCTAGATGCCTAATTAGAAGTTGCCTCCACCAACACCAAGCTTGTTGGGATTAGGATACAGTTACCATGGACATCGGAAATCAAAACACAAAAGCAGCTAATCAGCTAGGCCCTTTGATGAACTCAGTGGGTACAATAAGATAGGAGTGAATCAATAAGGTTTGATCTCTCTGGCTGTAAAGTAATTACAATATAATGCACTGTTGCCCTGCACTAGTATAACTGGTGTGTTTGCCTCAGAAAGACTATTATAGTTTATATAAGCAAAGCTGCTGTGTAGCCATGGGGGCAGCCATTCGAATGAGAAAAGGCACAGGTTACTTAGCAGATAACAGATAAAATGCCATTGTATTCTACAGAGTTGATTTGTTATCTGCTATGTAACCTGTGACTTTTCTCCTTTTTTCCAGCTTGAATGGCTGCCCCCGTGGCTACACAGCAGCTTATTTATATAGACTATAGGAGCATTCTGTAGGAAATACACCAGTTTTACCAGTGCAGGGCAAGAGTACAGTACATTACATTTTAATTACTTTAAAACACTTTCATATTTTCGTGTTACTGTTCCTTTAAACAGTAAGAGGCAGGCATGTTGAACGACATTACATAGAGACGGAATGATTGGCTGCATTGATTTTGGCCAAGCACGTACCATCCTCTGTACATACAATAAAAATGACCCCTATACCCCAAAGGTTCCTGTGCTATAAAGGTTAAGGTATAAGGGCCAATAAAACTGCAAATGCTCCAAGTCGGCAACGTTTTGGTCCACGTACAGGGCCCCCAGACGGGCCCGCCCAACTGATATCCGCCCAATAATCGTGCAGATGTCAATCGGGCAGGTTTGAAAATCCCATTGGGGCAAGATACACATGAGCTCATTAATACTATTCTCACCCTGACGGGCTGCATCTTGTTATCTCCCCCTCAAGGTTGGCATATCAAGGAAAGGTCTGCTTGTTTGGAATATGGCTAACTTAAGCTGGCTATACACGCACCGATAATATTGTACGAATCCTCGTTTCGTACGATATTCGGTGCGTGTATGGCAAGTCGGCGAGTCGACCGATATCGCAGGAGGCTGCTGATATCGGTCGACTTGCCGATCGGCCAGTTAAAAGATTTTGATTGGGCGCCATAGAAGGCGCCTGACCAAAATCTGCTTTCAGCGCTGAATCGGCAGAAGGAGGTAGAAATTCTATTGTTTCTACCTCTTTATCTGCCGTTTCAGCCCTGAACGATTTGTGGCTGATTGTATGATCTTTCGTGCGACCGATGGCCCCTCTATCCATATGTAATAAGCATTCTTCTTGGGCACATTCCGTCACCTTTGGAAGTCATGCAATACAATATTACCAAACAGTTAATATAGAGTTACCCTAAATACTAACTTTGATGGCAGCAATCCAATGTTTCTCCTGGGAAACAACCCACAAAGATACCCAGAACACATGGATTTATTCATTCTGATTGCAGAAAAACATGCCTGATCAATAGACCATTTAATAATAGAACAATGGTAATTACAAATCTCTTCGGTTAGCTAACAAAGGGTGTCACTTTCAGTTCTACTCTTTTGCAGTTTGATTGAACAGACAATTAAGAAAAAATGTATCTACAATATTAAGTAGGTATTGTTGAATCACTTGCATCCATTTCAAGGAAAAATGTGCATAAACACAGTCTGAATTGCCAAAAAAAAAAAATATAAATGTATTTTAGACCTGATTCATCATATTGAATGGAAGCCATGACAGCTTGCTTGATCAGTTCCCTATTCTTCCCTTTAAGCTGGCCATACACGTGGCAATCTGACGATGTTTCGTGCGACCATCGGTCGGCGAGTCGTCCGATATCAGCAGCTTCCTGCGATATCGGTCGACTCGCCAGCATGCCATACACGCACCGAATATCGTACGAAACGAGGTTTCGTACGATAGTATCGGTGCGTGTATGGCCAGCTTTAGGCTCACATAGTGTATAAATTGGGGCAGATCAGGGATTTAAATGGCTGAGCCAGAGGCGGTAACAGGGACGGAACTACCGGGGCTGCTTAACTTGCACCCCTGCCCTGGCACTATTAGTTATATACTGGGCAGTACAAGAAGGACTCTTATAATCCATCACTTCACAATGGAAGAAGGTGTGGGTGGGGCTGCATTACACTGTGAGCCTAAGGGGGCTTTGAAAAAGGTTTATCAGAGCAACATGGTTTCCTTTCAGTTGGAGGAATCAGGTACTTCTTTGTAAAAGAAAAAGGCATTTATATTTATTTCTGTGGGTAGTGGTAGCTCCAGGCTTCCCTGTGTAAATGGGCAATATTCACAAGACGAGGAAGGGCAGACCGGACAGTGCAGAGCACAACTATGTGCAAAGGCAGCTAACTCAGGCAAACTTGCACAACTGCAACTTTACTTAGTGGTCATAAATGACCCCTTATGTGTATCACAACCCTTGCTGGGGCATTTACTAAACCACAACTTTTTGGGTCGGGCTTTTTGTTGCCAAAAATCTGAAAGAGTAGTGGAAAAAGTTGCAACTTTGCAGAGTTTTTGGATTGTTTGACAGTTGAAAAAGTTGCGGTTTTCCAAGTTTTTTTTTTTTGTTTCTGCTCTTTCAGGTCAGATCTTTTGATAAAAGACTGCCATTCATGAAAACACAATTTTTTTTCTTGGTTTCAAACAAATATGAATCTGAAAAAAATTCCTCCCCTCCTCCCATAGGGGCAGATTTACTAATGCACGAACGGACCGAAAGCGTCCGAACGTGTTTTTCGTAATGATCGGTATTTTTGCGACTTTTTTGTCAGCGTTGCGTCTTTTTCGCATGTCCCGCGATGTTTTCGCCTCCGTTACGACTTTATGGTATATTTTCCGTGACTTTTTCGTCGCCGTCGCGGAAAAATCAGATTGGTTTTTCCGCCGTTTACAATTGCTCAATACGAAAAAATCGCAACGGCGATGAAAAAGTCGCGCAAAATACGATAAAGTCACGACGGCGACGAAAAAATTGCACAAAATACGGAAAAAACGTGACAGCGACGAAAAAGTCGCAAAATTTTCGTTTACAATACAATTTTTTCCCATTCGGGATTCGGATTCGTGGATTAGTAAATGTGCCCCATAGTGTCAGGATGGAATTTATTCCCCAAATACAGATATTGATCACCTCCTTCCTGTGAATCAGCTAAATGTTAGGATGAATTTATATGAGCAAACATTGATGGACCTCAACTGAGTGACAGCTTCTTCTTCTGCCAATCTGGGGTGGCTTCATACTAGGGAAAATGTCACCACGTCATATCTAACTATACAACATGGTTTGGTGGTCTCTTACAAAGGTTTTTTCTTGTACAAATGAATACTTTTCAGAAAATAAGTATTGATTCAACAGAAGAACCCAGAGCTGTTTAGTTTAAAAGGCATCTATACCTGGATCTGCAAATAACTTACACAACGATGTATAGATAATGGCTAAAAGCTTTACGCAAGCAACAGAAGGAGAGCAACCTCAACGCGCTAATGGCTGGACCTGCCCAGAAGAAAGCCACGCAGGTTAGAGTTTAAATTGTAATGTGCATAATGTGATGTCCCACTGATCACCTAGTGATAATGTACAGCTATTTTCACTTACCTACCAACACATTTCAGAACATGTATCCCTACTGCGTCATACAAGATGGTTATTATACCAGTGACTAATGGCGTTTTCCTAATGGCAGAAAAGCACAAAAAATCATCACAAAATATTTTTGTTCAGTCATTTATAGAATATACACATAAAGCAATTCAAATTATTATTATTTATTTATAAAGCACCAACATATTCCGCAGCGCTGTACTAGTGCTGGGCGGTATACCGGTAAAAACCGATCACCGTTTTTTTTTTTTTTAAACCGATATGAATTTTCTACATACCCCCATACCGGTGTGCGTGAATACTTCCGGGTGTGCGCGTGACGTCAGCGCGCACGCGACGTCAGCGCGCACACTCTACAAAAGCGCCATCGCTAGGACGCATTCAGAGTCGGATACCAATGTGAGCTGTCGGGGGGTGCCTGGCAAGTAATTATATTTTATGTGAAGGGGATGGGGGGGTGTTATTTATGTGAAGGGGATGGGGGGGTGTTTGGGGTGGGGGTGGGTGGGTTATACTTATGTGAAGGGGATGGGGTTGTGTTTGGGGGGGTTGGGATGGGGTGGGGTGGGGGGTTATATTTATGTGGTGGGGTGGGGGGGTGTGTGTGCGGATGGGGGGGTGTTTGGGGTGGGGGGGGTGTGTGCGGATGGAGGGGTGTTTGGGGTGGGGTGGGGTGGGGGGGTGTGTGCGGATGGGGGGGTGTTTAGGGTGGGGGGGGTGCGCGCCGATGGGGGGGTGGTGTTTGGGGTGGGGTGTTTGGGGTGGGGTGGGGGGGTGCGTGCGGATGGGGGGGTGGGGGGGGCTGCGTGCGGATGAGGGGGTGTTTGGGGTGGCGGGGGGGTGCGGGTGGCGGGTGTTTGGGGTGGTCACCTAATCATGCATGGGGAAAAAAAAATACCGTCAAATACCGTGATACCGATATAATTTTGAAAAATACCGTGATATAAATTTTTGGTCATACCGCCCAGCACTACGCTGTACAATAATTCAAATGACAATATTACTAGAAAGAAAGGGCTGGTAATGTGTAGTTATATAGTTATTAATGGCAAAAAAGAACATATTTACTCTTCTACCAGCAAAATATGGAATTCTCTGTTTATCTAATCAAGGCTGTATGTAGGTCCATTTCCACCCTAGGCACCGGACCTTAATGTGCACCTCAGGTTATGGGAGTGACATCACATGCATGTTGTGCGCATGTATTTTTTTATATTTGTTTGAAATTTCACATGGGGCTAGCCATATTCTTCATTTCCTAGGGTGCCACAGCCATGTGACCTGTGCTCTGATAAGCTTCAGTCACACTGCTGCGCTGCAAGTTGGAGTGATATCCCCCACCCCCTTCCCCTGGCAGCCGATCAGCTAGAAAGGGAGCAATGGGAAGGGAGCAAGATAGCAGCTCCCAGTAGGTATCAGAATAGCACTCAATAGTAAGAAATCCAAGTCCGGGTTGGGACTCCTCCAGGTACATGGGAGTAGGAGAAACAATAGGTTAACTGAAAGCAGTTCTAATGTGTAGCGCTGGCTCCTTCTGAAAGCTCAGACTCAGGCACAATGCACTGAGATGGCGCCTACACACCAATATTACAGCTACAAATACATTTGTCGGTTCAAGAATAACATTTTAAATGTACCACAGAGGGCAGTAGCAAGTCGTTACCCTTAGCTCAGACTATTCCATGCTAGAGTAAATTACATTTCTTACATTGTTTGGCTGCAACAAAGGGATATTTATGCCAAGAGTCTCTGGTCTTTTGTTTTTTATTTACATTCCCCAGGATTCTTAGAAAAAATGATTGACAGGAGCTATATGTCAACAAGGGTTTATTGGCTACTTGGCATATATCCCCAGTACGGCTGCCTGGAATAAGGATGAGGTTCATTTTCTATACATTTCCATGAACTGGTTTGAGTAGGTTATTATTATTGTTTATGTTGCTAAACTGCAGTAGTTACTGGGCTTGTTTTGTGTAGCTTTTGCTTTTTAGAACCTTTTACATTTAATTTTTCATTATATCTTGATTTTTCATAACGATCCTTATTATTCCTTGATTCTCATTGTTCCATAATAAAAAAAATAAAATAATTATAAGCAGTTAAAACGTTTAGTGGTTTTTTAAAGGTATTTGTAAATGTAATTGCTATTGAAAGCAGTATTCCTTTCAGTTTCCTGGTTCTGACTCATCAAACAATATAGCAGAAGTCACTTGTCATGCAGGCAGGGCTGTGGAGTCAGTATATAAATCTTTCGACTCTGACAGTAACAGTAACACGAAAAAATAAAAAAGTATAAAAGTAATTAATATACTGTATTATGTTCTGTTTCCCTGCACTGGTAAAAGTTGTGTGTTTGCTTTAAATCCCTCCTATAATTTATATAAATAAGCTGCTGTGTAGCCATGGAGGCAGCCATTCAAGCTGGAAAAAGGGAGAAAGTCACGCGAATGGGGGCGGCCTCGGGGCACCTGGATTGGAGCAGCTCTCAGTACAGGCACTGTAGGATAGGAACCAATCAGCAGCTAGGCTGACGTGCTAGGGAACTGAAGCCTGTCTTTGCTTGTGACTGCAGGGCTGTGATTGGCTCTCCCCCTCCTGCTTTGCTTCTGGCTGGGACCATTAGGACACGCCCTCCCCTCATTAGAAACACAGACAGAGAACCGATAGGATCTATAGGGAGCTCCAATAAAGGGGCCATTTTTAGATATAGGATTCATTTTTAGCCCAAAATGAAAACAGCACCTTATATTATTTATATTTGCCTACAAAATTAGGGCTTTTCCCATTTATCCACTATGTCACCTTTAAAACATTTCCATTCTTTGGTGTTATTGTTCCTTTAATATACTAATGTATTTCCATGTTAATTGAAAGAACATAACATACAAGGCATTTCATCACTGCCAAAGCTCAGTGAACCAAAGAACTTCTAACTGGGAAGCTGACGCATTAACCTATTGGCCATCCAAACCTGGCACTGCCAACATGAATGAGCATACTGTTGAATTTTGGGTCTATATCTATAACTAAACCCATGTCATTGTGACTTTGTTTATTAAAGAAACTAGATACATTCCCTAAACCTACAGTTTAAACAAAAGACAAAAATATGAAAACAATAAAGTTATAATAGCTCAGCAGGGCTTCCCACTAGTGAAACAACTACACACTGGGCTGAGAATTACTTTATTATGACTATTATCTGGGAAATAGGACACTGTAAAGCTGGCCATACACGGGCCAATTGTAGCTGGCAATATCGGCCCATGTAGGGGAAACAATGACTGGCCTGCCCGACCGATATGAAATTGGCCAGATATTGATCGGGCAGGTTAAAAAATTCAGTCGGATCGGGGACCGCATCGGCTCACTGACGCAGTCCCCGAACCGACTGCGCCTATTCCAGTCTTTATAATTTGATCATTTGGCCCCAGGGCCAAACCACCAAATTAGCCTAAATTCCACCGATATCGCCCACCCGTACGTGGAGATATCGGGAGAAGATTCGCTCGCTTGGCAAGTGGATCTTTATGTGTATAGCCACCTTAATATACTGCCGTGGGGGCCAAAGCAGGGGCCACTTGGGGGATGTGGGACCCCTGGGGTGGCAGCTACATTGAGTCCTGCACCCCTCAGTCCGACCCTGGAGTCAGTACCCAAAATGGTATCAGACTCCTAATCTCTGCCTGTAGGTTTCATTAGCTGGAAACTGCTACACTGCTTGAGGCGTGCAGAGATAGACAGACAGATCCTGATTTCAACGGCAGTTACACTTACAATTACATTTTGTACATATTTAATGAATGTACACTGGAAAATTACATTTTTCCCCCCAAAACTATTTTTTATGGGAGTAGTCCCCCCGTAATGGCACCTCGTGCTGCAAAGAGTTCAGCATTCTCATGCACCAAACACTTCCAATATACTGTGTATATGAGCTCTATAACTGCTAGAAGGATAAAGGAAAGCTGACAAAAGTTTATTGCTTCATACTCAAGTTGGACAGCAATTCAGAGCTTGTGTGAGCTTAGGAATAAACAGAGGCTTTTTCTATAGAAGGAGTAGCCATGACAATTCCCGGCGTAATCCTTATTTTTTAGCCAGTTTGACATATTTTGCCCATATAGCTGACAATCTTGATTCTTTAAATCACTCTCTGCAAGTTACAAGCACTTCTGTTCTTGAGATGAAAGAATTGTAGCTTTCCATTACTAAGCCAAGCCACAGATAAAAGTCACAATGACATGGTTAATGTTGCAGAGCCTGTGAATGTTTGGGTTACAAATGTTTAAAGCTTGAACGGTTATTGCTTTTTCTGATCTCTTGAATATCAGGTTGATATGACCCTATCCTCCCAACTTTAATATTCAGCAGAATTATGGTTGAACATGGAATAATAATATCCCACCAAGCATATCTATATATGAAATAAAACTATTGCTGGCTTTTGGATTGTAAGACATTTCTCTATTCATTTACATTGGTCAGCTTGACCAAGAGGATATGTCATAAAAGGTGAGGTGGGATGAACAGCAGTTTATTTCCTGCCTGAATGGACTAGGTGCCCTGGCTGCTAGGCAGAAGAAATCATGCCAGTGAACATGGTCAAAGGGTGTAGGGATTGGCCAGTTTGGGGAAGCGATGTCAATGAATAAACAGTTCCAAGTTGGTATCTATTCTAGAAAAGGCCTCTCCTCCACCTACAATATACAGCTGGTGCCAAAATGGCTGAGGGTAGAGGAGTGCTTGGGTGATATTGCCAGCACCGTGAAGGGGTCAGCCGTAACAAAGTCACAGTACAGGGAGTAAGCATTACCATTAGAGGAGAAAGTTGGCCCCAGAATTCAAGGGATGATACCAAGAAGCAGACAATGTCAAGAACACAGGCAGTAAGAGATTCAGCTCTGTGGGGAAAAAGTCATAGGAAGCAAAAAACACAAAATACAAAACCAGCGCACCTTGATCTGCTATGGCCACATACCTGTCCCCGTGTTCAGTTTTACCAGGTCCTTAAACAGAAAGCAGCCTGCATAAAAATACAGGGTGGGCATCTAATACTGCAAGGACTATGTATAAATGTATAAGGGGATCATATAATAACCTCTCTAATGCTTTATTTACCAGTAGGTCCTTCCAACAGACACGAGGGCACCCACTCCGTTTAGAAGAAGGGAGGTTCCGTTTAAATATTTGGAAAGGATTTTTTACAGTGAGAGCTGTGAAGTTGTGGAATTCTCTCCCCGAATCAGTCGTGCTGGCTGATACATTATATAGCTTTAAGAAGGGGCTGGATGGCTTTTTAACAAGTGAGGGAATACAGGGTTATGGGAGAAAGCTCTTAGTACAAGTTGATCCAGGGACTGGTCCGACTGTCATCTTGGAGTCAGGAAGGAAGTTTTTCCCCTCTGCTGCAAATTAGAGAGGCTTCAGATGGGGTTTTTTTGCCTTCCTTATAGGCATTATGGTTGAAGTGATTTAAACAGCTGTGGACACCCAGATTGCAAATGTGGCCTCTATCATTATTCCCAGATGCAGCACAGGGCCATTCCCAATGCAGTTAATCAGGCTCATGTTGATGCCGCTTTGCAAGAGGTAATTCAATCACTCCTTAAAATTAACATACTTTATAGCAATGCTAAAAGTGGCATTGATGTTTCTGCTACTGTGCCTGGCACTTCTCATAGCGCTGGTGTGTGTCGGAGGCAGGTCGGCATTTGTAATATTACATTGTTAGCTTTCCACTTATCTACGGCAGTGAAGGACCAAAATGTGCCAGCCTCAATTGATGTATTTTCTTTATTGTCTTCTGTTAAAGATGTTATTAAATAAAGAGAAAAAGATGAGAGTGAGAAAGAAAGGAACATTTCTGTGCACAGAAATGTCTGTATGTTGGCAACTATTCTTTTAGTCAATAAACCTCATGTAACTGCCAATACTGTACAAGAATCACATAAATCATATGGAGAAATCACATTTCCTTTATGAGGATACATTTAGAAGGCTAAAGCTTTAGAATGCTGTACACTTGGGCTTTGCTGACATGAGGCAAATAAGATCTATGGTGTTATCCAAGCACTAACTGCATCATGAACGGAGCAAAAGTCAGGAAAATTGGGAGACAAGCCCAGTACATGCTGGTTCTTAAAAGGAAAGTCACAATCGCTGGGGGGGATTGTATTTACTTACCTGATACCCCAGGCTGGTGCTCCTGTTAGTAGAAAACTATACTAGTCAGGGGACCTTCCAGAGAGCACATGGAGCGATCCTCTTCTTCCTGCTTCTCCTTTCTTCGCTACTCTGGGGCAGGCACATGTAAAGTAGAGTGCAAAGGACAGATTTTGGCTTTTTATCCAACTGCACATGTACAGCAACACAAAGAAAGAAGAAGCAGGAAGAGAATGGCTCTGTGATACGCAGTAAAAAGAACTCCAGGAGGTGTGGTTTTCTATTAACAGGAGCACCGACTCGGGGTATCAGTGTTTACAATCACTGATGCTTAATTATTTGCACCCCCACCCCCAGCGATTGCGACTTTCCTTCTCCTTTAATGACGCTTGTTCTAAACGGCAGGTCATAAATATGAGCGCCTCTCTATTCTCGCTTAAGTTCCCTACCAGTATGACAAAGCCTTTTACTGAAAAAACATTACTAATAAGGCAAATGATAAAAAAAAAAACAAAAAACAATATCGCTAATAATTTAATAAAAAGATGAAGAAAAAAATGAATATATTTGTATAAGGTTTTGACGAAGGCTTCATAATCGCAGTGTCTGCTGTAATGCCAGAATGCTTGAAACCTGTACAGGAATTGGACCCGTTTTCTTGGGACCTCAGGTTTTCCAGACAACGAAAGAATCAAGAACTTAGAATTAAAAATCCCAATGAACCAGTCATTTTTTCTTTTGCTCTATTAGCTAATTTATTTTACTATTTTCTGTATCATGCCACTAAATAATTTGAAATAACCTTCCTAAATGAATTCCAGACATAATTTATAGCGACCTGACTCCAAAACCTGTCTTGTAATTGCTACAATTAATACCCTCACAATTTGCCGGAATGTGTTGAGCAACTTTGAGCAACAGAACGCCAGTCAGCTCAGTGGGTAGGTAATGCCCAGTGCTACAATCACTCAAAATAAATTCTTGCTCCGCGATGGAAATCACATGGGTGGAGAAAGTATTCAGACAATTAGTTTCCAGAAGATAACATTTTTGAAATGCCCAGTATTATTGTTCTGAACATTAGGATATGGTAAATCCCAGTTCTAAATAGTATATTAACAGTCATTAATTCAGCATCACCACAAGGGCAATGGCACAGGGAAAGTTGTTAGCAGAAAGCTTTACCTGCTCATATCGGTCAAACTGTCAAGTAAGAATTCCAGCGCAGGGAGGGAGGGATTGGGTATTTAGGAAGAGTTTAATGGGCACGCATGTTGCCACCTTTACTTGTTGGAAAGTAAAGCACTGTAGTTATTCACTGATGCTTCCCAGCTATGAAGTCGTATTTCAGAACAGATGGATGATAAAGACTTGATAAAGAATATGGTTCTCTCAGAATTCTTTCTGTAGAGTAGCGATTTGGAAAAAAATAGTGACTAGTGATATTCATTTATTATGACAACATTGGGTGGTTGGAGTCATAACCTTTCATTAGATTCTACTTAAGTAACAGATTTTTTAAAGAATAAGTAAACCTTTTTTTAAAAAAAAATTCTGAAATTACACTGTACAGCCCCCAGAATAGCATAGCCCTCTCCCTGCATGCAGATTTATTTTGTTTCTCTATTGCAGCCAGCTGAACTGCAGCTCTTTTACTGACTTCCTCGTCTAGCATGAAGCTCCACCCTTTTTTGCTCTCTAAGTCCTCTTTCTTTCTCCAACTATAACAAGCACAAAGAGGTACCTACTGCACATGTCTGATTAATTTTAATTGGAGCAGAGGCAGTGAGCATGCCCTGTAGGCACCTCTTTGAGGTATTCAAGCTAGACAAGGAAGTCAGTGAAAGAGCTGCAGTTCAGCTGCTTGTAATAGAGAAACAAAATAAATCCGCGTGTGGGGGGAAAGGTACGTTATTAAAGGGGTTGTTTAGAGTAATTTTTGGAGATTTTAAAATAAAAGACTTACTAATCCTTTAAAAGTGTAGTTCACCTTTAAGTTAACTTTTAATGTTATATATTGGGCAATTCTAAGCAACTTTTCAATTGGTCTTCATTTTTTATCTTTTTATAGTTTTTGAATTATTTCTTCTTCTTCTGCCTCTTTCCAGCATTCAAATGGGGGTCACTGACCCCGGCAGCCAAAAAGCTATTGCTCTGTGAGGCTCCAGTTTTATTGTTACTTTTTATTCTTTATCTTTCTATTCTCTACTATTCATATATCAGTAACTCCCTCAAACCACTGAGAGAGTAAATTGGACCACAGCAACCAGATAACTGCCGAAATTCCAAAATGGAGAGCTGCGGAACAAAAAGTAAAACAATTAAAAAAACTAACAGTAATAAAAAATGAAGACCAATTACAAACTGTCTCAGAATAACTCTGTATACATCATACTAAAGAGAACAAACTCTTTAAGAAAATTAGGGCAATGCCACATTAGTGCTTAGTCAGCATTTTCCTGTAGTTAAGATGGATCCACATTCATTTGGATTAAACAGTATTTTTAGACGCTTTGTCATACGTGGCAACAAAGTAATACGAGGGTCATTTTTTATACCACCCTGAGCAAACAAAACAGTTGTATTATATGGGAAGAGTTGCTTCACACATGCCTGACAATAGAGGCAATTAAAAGATGCATAGAGAACATTCGATTTTGTACTAAATTGCAGAGAAAAAAAAGCATTGCACTGACATTGTGATAACTATGCAATTTATTAAAGGGCTCAGAAAAATTGATGTAAAGAAGGACACAAGGAGACCCGTCTCAATGCTAGAGAAAAGAGAAAAGGCATGAAAAAAAACAGTTGTGAGGATGAAGATGTGACAGTGCTTAGCGTATAAATTAAGACTTTGTTTTTCATTGCTTTGAGGGAATTGGGATACTTTATCTAAATATGCTTAACCCAATTAGTATTATGTGAAATTCAATTTCATAATGATAAAATAAGCTAAAAGTTGGCAATCATCTACAACAGCTCAGAGTGAAAAGGAAGCAATTTTATACTTACAGTCTGCAGGTTCATTAGAACGGCATTGTGCCACCTGCTTAATTATATTGGGTCTATTCATTCCAGTGTAAATACCCAGAGCCCCAGTTTGGTTCATCGGCATTACATCTGTTCAGGTTCCAGTTATCTGAAAAGTGTTTAGCAGCAGAGAGTATTAATTCTGGCGATTACAAGACACATTTACTCAGGTTTTGGGAAGCAACAAAGGGCATTGTTCATGGGATTGGAGCAATCAAATTTGGAGATAGGATTCAGGTCATTATAAATCCTATGTCAGACTGGAACAAATCTCATGCCTCAAGTGGGGATATTTTGCTCTGAAGCAGATCCTTCATTCATTTTGTTGTCAGATGGTTTGCAAAAAAGGCTGTAACTAAGTTCACAGATTGGTCATTTTTTTTGCACTTTGCTCACTGTGTTGGGCATTGTGCAAATAGCCACAGGCCAGTGTGCTCCATTTTGGAACGCAGAGACCTGTGGACTGATGATTGAATCTAGTGCGGCCTGCTTTAGGCATTGCTAGATTCAAAAGGGAGAGGCAAGTAGGCACCATGTCTCCAGTACTCAGTGCAGAGACCAAGAAGCCCTGGAGGTGTATAGGGTTGCCACACAGCTGGTATTTGACCAGCCTAACCGGCCAATTGCCAGCTAGCCAGATACAGCTGCTGGTAAATTTATACCTATCTAT
This sequence comes from Xenopus tropicalis, assembly GCF_000004195.4. Lineage (NCBI taxonomy): Eukaryota > Metazoa > Chordata > Amphibia > Anura > Pipidae > Xenopus > Xenopus tropicalis. The sequence continues at coordinate 199,545,800 of NC_030677.2, read as the reverse complement.
AATCCCTCCCTTGACTGACTCTATATAAAAGGGAGTGATCTGTTGTGGATAGAGACCAGCTTTGGCCCCGCCCATCCGCCCCTTAAGGTTGGGCTGAATAAACACTACAAACTATATACTGAACTTCATGGATGTGTCTTTTTTCACAATCGAAATGACTATGGCCAAAAATATGCAGACATGCCTTCAAATTGTTGGAATTTTTTTTTTTTTAAAGGAACAGTTCAGTGTAAAACTGGGTAAGACAGACTGCGCAAAATAAAAAATGTTTGCAATATAGTTAGTTAGGCAAAAATGTAATCTAAAAAGGCTGGAGTGGGCAAATGTCTAACATAATGGCCAGAACACTACTTCCTGCTTTCAGCTCTCTAACCTCTTAGTTAGTCAGTGACTTTAGGGGGGGCACATGGGACATAACTGTTCAGTTAGTTTGTGAGCCCACAGGTCAGATTCAAATGCAAACTAACTTAGCAGTTATGTCCCATATGGCCCTCCCTCAAGTCACTGACTGCTAATAATTTAGAGAACTGAAAGCAGGAAGTAGAGTTCTGGCTATTATGTTAGACATCTGCCCACTCCAGCCTTTAAAGATTACATTTTTACAAACTACCTATATTAGAAATATTTTTGATTTTGCTCAGTCTATCCATTTTACCCAGTTTTATTTTTACACTGAACTGTTCCTTTAAGCCAAAGCAACTATTGCCGATACATCAAGCAAAGACATTACTGACATTCCTCCTACTTTGAAACAACAGTTTGGGGAAGGTGTTTTTCCTATTTCAGCACAATAATGCCCCCAAAGTGAGGCCCATACAGGTTTGCTGAGATGGGAGTGAAATAACTTGATTAGTCTGCACAGAGCTCAATCTAAGTGAACAATTGTGAGATGGACACCAATACAAGCCAAGCCTGACCAGCACATCAGTGTCAACATCTACTGGAAAGTCTTACCAGAAGAGCAGAGAGTAAAAACATCAATCAAGAAAGGACCAACTAAATACCTTGTGTTAATATCCTTTGTTTTGTAACAAGATGTAGGACAGGCTGACATGCACATACTTTTGGCCACAAAGTGTATCTTACTGTGCAACTGTCTGTTTTCACATCACACCAGCTGCAAATAATGACAGTAGCTCCTGGGTAAAAACAGCAAGCAAAATACCCCACATAAATACGGATGCCAAAGGAACATTCATACTGTGTTTAGGCAGCAGAAGTGTTTCATATGGGCCCTAGTCTAAGCATCGTTATCTTAACTCATCTGCCAGTCTTGCAAACATTGACCTTCATCTTTAATTCACTGTGGGCTGATATAGCTAGTCGCATTTACAATGATAAACTCACTTATCAGTGCTGGGAACCTCTGTGGCTGCTTTGCCTGCCCAAATGAAATGTTAAGTGCAGCTGTCTTCCCACGACTGTGCTGAAGTGGCAAAAGATTTATCTGTGCCTTTATAATAAAGAGCTAGGCACTGGTAGTTTCTAACATGCTGAGGGCTACAGTCTGATGATCCATGATGGGATATATGTTTAAATAAGCAAATTAGGATAAGCTTTATTATTTGGTACAAGCTTTCATGATGGTTTCATCATTAGGCCAAAATACAAAAAATGCTACAGTATATTATATATCCACTAAAATCACCAGTACTGAGTTGACTAAAGAAGGGCAATTAATTGAATGGGACAGTCAAATAAGGATAAATAATGCAAAGTAAGAGCTTGTGGCTTAAAGGAAAAGGAAAGTTACAATCACTGGGGTGTGCCAAAAGAAGATTTGCTCGCCTGCATTAACCCCGGGCCGGTGCAGTTTTCTCCTAACAGGAGCACCAGCCTGGGGTATAAGGTAAGTGATTACAATCATTGGCGGGTGTCTAATATTTTGCACCCTCAAGTGATTTAGTCTTTCCTTCTCCTTTAATAAAAATACCCATGTAGCATTTATATTATTTAACGTTTCGGCTCAAAACTTAAGATGTCTTCAGGACAGACGGATTATGTTTTGAGCCGAAATGTTGAATAAAACACCATTTTTTGCTTTGAATAAGTCCCGAGAGTGTTTTTTTGTGCTTAATTATAATGTTTTGATAATCCTGCATAATATATAAGATATATAAATATATAAAAACAAGTGCCTAATTTTAAAAACATTCCTTTGTTCATTCACTTTTATTTTCTTTCCTTTGTTCATCTTAATTTTGCAATTAAATATTATTGTTACAATATCCCATTAAAACACAGAATATTTAAATCTTGCATACCAAACACCACAGCCTTCTCTTATGTCTTTGGACACATTATAGAACAAAATCCAGTAATGAATTAGATGCTGATTGTCGGCAATCAGTAATTTTTGATATCACAATTTCAGCTTGCATTGTTAACCTTGATACTGTTCTTTACAACTGAGCTTTGGCTTTGTTTGTTGCAACTGCTCCGCGGGTTTGGAGATCAGAAATTTCCCTTTGGCTGAAGCCATATTCTGCGAGTATCTCATGCGTGTGTTCTCCGACCAAAGGATCCCTGCTGGTGTTTGGAGCTGCAGGTGTTCTAGAGAGAAGAGGAGCAGGCCGTGGGCTTAATTCCCCTTCATCGTTGCATATAAAAGATCCACGATCCTCATTGTGTTGGTGTAAGGCAACGTCACTAAAGCTGAGGACTGGAGTAACACAAGCATCGGTTCCATCAAATATTCGGCACCATTCTGCCTGTGTTTTCTCTCGGAACTTTTGGGCAAAGATTCTCTTCATTTCGGGCCAGTCCGAGAAGCTCATCTGATGAGGTAATTCAGAGGCATCAAGCTCAAGTCCTGTTTAAAAAAAATTAATCTCAGTCATAACAAGGATTGAAATCAACACTATGATGCTAACGGCTTTACATGAGGAGTAGAATAAGAAAAATTCCATCACTTTTCATTCTACATGCTTCCATATGCTGTATTAATGTGCCCTACCCAGGCTTTAAAGGACAATGAAAGGTTAATATAAATTAAAAGTAAGTCTAAAGGCATTCTTTTTAAGTACTTACTGCATATCTAAATTCCCAGATCCCTGCTTGCTTCTCTGAGATATGGTGCTGGCAGCCTACAGCAGTGTGAAGCCTACAGTGACTGAAATCTCTCTCCCCTTCCTGTAGGTGCCAGCGGCAGCCTTCCTATTCTCTGAGCATGTGTGTAACTTGATCCTGTCTCCTGTTCTGAGCTACACATGCCCACCAGCCAATCAGAAGCGAATCTGGCAGAGGGGGGGGTGGGAGGGAATGAAACACATGTGCAGTATGAAGCAAGGAGGGAAAGGAAGGGAGAATACCTTTTTAGAGATGGCTGCCTGTTCTAGAAAATGTGAAGTAAGTGTGACTGAGTAAACATTTGATTAGGTGAGCCAAAAGTGTGACGTTTTTACTAAATAATAGGAGGACTATTGGGCAGTATGCTTTTTATATTTTGACTTGCATTCTCCTTTAAGGGTAAGAACCCATGGAGTGGTCCAGTTGCCCGCAATAGATATCTGTTATCACAGGTGACCAACCCCTCCAAAATGGCTTTCCACCAGCAACAACAGGAGTCGCCGGTGGAAAGCCCTTCACGCTGATTAATTTTCCAGAGGTGTGCGAAATTGCCTGCAAGAGGAAACTTTGCACAATTTTGGATTACTAAAGTGCTTTCCACCAGCGACTTCTATTATTGCCAGTGGAAAGCCATTTCAGAGCGGTTGGACGACTAAACCTCCACATTGGGCATCAGTCTAATGCAGTAGGCACACAATCTGCCCCATCTCTGATCTTATCTCTAGATACCAACCAACCCGCTTGTTACGCTCCTCAACTCCTCTATCATTCCCTACTCACACACTTGAATTTAAGACTTTGATGGGCTGCCCCCCTTCTCTGGAACCGATTCCCATGATCTGACTTTCTTCCAATCTTCCTGCCTTCAAAAGATCTCTAAAACCCATTTATTTAGAGAAGCTTACCCTCATTTAGTTTAGCTTCATTTCTAATTACAAGTAGTTGTATGTTTTTATCCTAGCACGTTCGGGATACTGGCAAAAGAGAAGATTTGTTATCCGGGGTAAATCTGTGCTGCCGTGGGTGACAAACCTCCCAATGCCTTTCCCTTGCTTAACCTTTGGATCGCTGCATGTAAAACCGATTACTCACAGTGATCCTGCTTAACTGTGGGAAAATGCAAGGAAAAGTGATTTTCAGGGTATTTTTTGCCCGTTGTAGCATTGATTTACCGCTGGCATCGAATATCCTTGTGTGACAGTAACCTAATGGTTAGATACTAAATATATATGCAGATAGAAGCAAATAAAATAAAATGTTAATCAGTCACATTAGCTAGGTGGTTATTGTTAGTGAATGATTTAAGTGAAATGTATAAATAAAGAGCTGATGCAAGAAATGAGAAAGATTATATGATACATGAACCTCCCCTTCCTTTCTGTACCCTTCCCCACCCTCTTTTTGAAAATTAATAAAGAAAGATTGTTTAAAAAAATAATAAAATATATATGCAGACAAAACACTTGAAGACTTGAACCCCCTGTGCCAATGCAGCAAATTCATACACAGCGAGTGGCTTATTTAGAATAATGCCTCATTTAATTTCACAGCACTTACCTAAAGGTACTTGGATTTTTTTAAATGTTCTAATAGCACAGAGAAAAAGCGGAGTCTCTGAATTTATGTGAGCTTTGAATAAAAATAAGTCATGTTTAAGAGCTAAAGAAAAAAATAAAGCATGCATGATTTGTAAATTCACTTTCATAAACAAGAATGGATTGGAAGTCTTGGGTCCCAGTGGAAAAGAATGACAGCACTGAGAGATGCTCAAAACATTTCAATATCCTGAATTCTAGCAAAACAAAGCAGAATGCTGATTTAAAAAATAATTCACCTGTAAAACAATTACCTGAGTCTCATTCCCAGGGAGTACAAAACACTGGGCCCAAAGGCAAACTATGATGCTATCATTGCTAATTATCTTCCCAAAAACCTTTAATAATTTCAGTCACCACTTTCCACTGGAATCAACCCTTTTTCTGCAGAATCATTATATGTTATTAATAAAGCAGCATTTTTCATAATGCAGAAAAAAAATAAACATTTGCTATAGTACAGAATATAACTTAATAAGGATGGATTGAAGGCTTTGCTTGCAAGAGATTCTCATCTTACAGGGAGTGATACAAAGGCCAAGTGAATGTGAACAACTGGCTTATACATATCGATCTAAAATAAATTACTAAATGCGCCATATGAAATTGTTTCCTAAAACTTCCTATAAAACTTACAGCAGGGATCCCCAACCTTTTTTACCTGTGAGCAACATTCAAATGTAAAAAGTGTTGGGGAGCAACACAAGCATGAAAAAGGTACCTGGAGGTGCCAAATAAGGGCTATGAATGGCTATTTGGTAGCCCCTATGTGGACTTGCAGCCTACAGAAGGCTCTGTTTGGCTTTACACTGGGTTTTATGCATCCAAAACTTGCCTCCAAGCCAAGTATTCAAAAAATGAGCACCTACCTTGACGCCACTGGGAGCAACATCCAAGGGGTTGGTGAGCAACATGTTGCTCACGAGCTACTGGTTGGGGATCACTGCCTTACAGGGACACAGGAGTAGGGAACAGCATCAATTTAATCTACACCAAAAGAACAGTTACCTATCCTGATTTTTTACTTGAAGCCAAAAGGGTAATGGTACCCAAGAAGGCCTCCCTTGCAGTCATATTTGTCCATTCATATATGTCTCTTCAGTTGTCAAGAATAGTTTTAATTTTTCTGAAAACCATATATTTGTTTTGCCAGCAACATGCTTCAAAAAAAGTTGAGACAGGGGTGACATAAGACTGGAAAAGTTGTGTAATGCTTAAGGGAAATAAAAAGACACCTGATGGAACATCTCACCAATGGGCAACAGGTCAAGAGTGGATCCCAGAGAGTCTGGGTCTCTTAGAAGTAAACTGGCAGGGGAACACCACTCTGTGGGAACATTTTGCAATAATTTAAGTATAATGTTCCTCAATATAAATTTGCAATTTGAATTTCATCTACAATATATAATATCATGAAAATATTCAGAGACTCCAGAGAAGTAGGCAAGGGACAAGGCTGAAAGTCAGTACTGGGTGGCAGTCATCTTAGGGCCCTTAGGTGGCACTGCATTAAAAATAGATGCATTTCGATATTGGAAATCACTGCATGCAAAGAAGAAACCATATTATAAACATTATCCAGACACGCTGCTGCCTTCTCTGGGCCCAAGCTCACTTAGGATGTACTTGAAAACTGTCCTGTGGTACCCCAATAAAAATGCAAAATTATTTTTGAAAATCAAGAACGCTGCATCCTCTGGGCCAAATGTGTGAGTCAGAATGTGTGATCTGATCTACCAGCTTCCAGAGCTGCAACAGGGAAGCTACGGGAGACTGTTGCTGCTATCTTAAACAAACGGAGGGAGCTTCTAGGACTCTTTACTCAGGTATGGTAAAGCTTTCTGCAGAATAAATATAGCGTTCTAGGTGACACTAATGTGGCAGTAAAATCCCAAAATGACTTTCCTTCTCCTTTAATAGACACATGGGAGATGAAAGGGCTAGGGCTACCTAATGTACTATGCTTTATGCCTTCATAAAGTTCACTGACATTCTTGCCTTAAAGACAAAGTTCTAAAACAAGCTATTATACAGATCATGAGTAATGCATAAAGTTGCCCTTCATACTGGGTACATTAAAAAGTCACCAAAGTATAACTTTTCCATATTTTATGGATTTCAAACTCTTCATCAAGACATCTTGCTCTCTTCCCTTCTATTCCACCAACCACTCACTCTCTCTCCTCCCAAACTAAATTCAATGTATTCTACCAGTCATTTCCTTCCCTCTTCCCTTTAGCAAAATAAGACAAATGCTCTCTAGAAAACTTCCAGAAGAGGAAAATTAGACACTGACTTTCTCATGTGTTTAATAATTATCTAACAGAGGTTTGCAAATACCATTTCTCCATCCAGTCTGACCTTTTGTTAATTTCAGTTTAAACAATTATCTTTATTTCATTCGGTAGAGAGAGAATAATGTACAATTTGCTTTCCAGCAAATCAAGATATGACTTTGTATGAATCAGAGAATTATTTCAATATATCATATTGGCCTTTGTGAATTTATTCCTCTAACATTGTCCCCTGTTGGGGAATGGTGCACAGATCTGTAACCTCTTGAGACCTAGAGTTAAATGTAGATTGCTGTTATAAGTCTCACATCTAGTGGCAGCACAAATATATATCTGGTCATTTACCTTTTAACAATTCGGCATAGAACTTGGTTTCAAGAGGGCCCACTGCCATAAATTTTCCATCTGCCGTCATGTATGTGGTATAGAAAGGAGCTCCCCCATCCAGCAAATTTTCACCTGGAGAATTACTCCACAGGCCCAGTTTCTGGCTCTTCCAAATAAAGGATCCAACATATGCAGCGCCTTCCACCTAAAGAAAATATTGTAAATGAATTGAATGTAAATGTTATACATACACACAAATATAAACATATATACAATCAACTGATCCACTATTAATCAGTATACTGTAATATTGTTTTAGGCTAACAGAATAACAGCTGCACCTTTTTTGTCTAGTGACCCATAGCAACGGATTATTAGATACATGTTTCAGTTTATAAATGCCAAGACCAACAATATAGTGAATACAAATGTGCAGAGAATCTTCTGAAAATGCAAGAAGCTATGCAAGAAGTGATTTTTCAATGTGTTGCCAGCCTGCCATGCTATATGCTGGCTCAGCGTACCAGTGATTGAGGGCTGTTGCAGAGGTAGATAATATTAGATTATATTAGATAAATACTTTCATACTTCAGGTGTTGGAGCAGCATGACTAAGATACTTGAGCCAAACTGAGAAAGATGCATCATTTGTAAAGCTGGCCAGACAGTGAAAGATCCATTGGTTTAGTGAGGTCGCCAAATGAGCAGATCTTTCCCCGAAATGCCCACCTTGAGGTGGGTGATATCAGGCTGATCCAACTGTTTGGCCCTAAAGCCAACGGACTGGGTCACAACAACAGGGATACAGGCTGTCAGGGCGAGGACCGCTACAAGCCGACGTGGTTATGGCCCCAACAAGACTTTTCAAACCTGCCCAATTGACATCTGTCAGAATACCCGATACAAAGGCAGATAACCTGCCCGTATATGACCACCTCAAGTCTGTTGTAGGCTTTTGGTTGTACAGTACAAACACTATAATATCAATATATATCATGTTGTCCCATGACGGGTACAGTGTACTTAGCAACCATATAATTTAATGGGCTGCTGGAAGTTGCACCTCTGGGGTCATCAAAGGCATTACTTTTCTCTATAATAGGTTTGCTGACATTTCCTACTACAGTCTGCTAAATTATAGTTATTTTTGGCACTCATGTTAATGGCTTTAAAATACATATATTGTTGTCTCTTTGTTGGCACTTCCCCTAACTATTGGTGCTCTTATATTCTTGGCAATGCAAACAGAGATTTTAAGCGTAATGTTCATGCACTGCCATGTTCTGCAGATTACATTATACACCAAGAATAACCACAATGAGCATTAACATGAGGTATAGCGCATATTGCTCCATTCTCAACTGAATACAGAACAAAATGATACTAAGCTTCTCTACCACATATTAAGCATTATAACAGACCCGTGCTACCATAACAGGATTTCTATCAAAACTGACAATTTACAATGAAAGAGTCTGTACGAGATAAGCTCACACATTCGGCAAACTGATCCTTCCTCAAATAGTGACTTTCGTGTTTATATTGTAGCCGTCTGCCTAAAGTGAGAAAATCAGTTGAAGGAAAACAAAGAATTAGGATAGAAATATTACATCTTATGTGCTTAGCTCTACCAGCCTAAATCCACCAAAACCCTTTAGAAGTGAATATCTTTGTTTTCAGAGATGCCTCCTGAAGCTCCTTGTTTTCTGTAGATTCACAGCATATAATCTGGACTCCTGTCAATTATCCGAGATTAGGGACAGATTTACCACATACTGAATATACATCTATATGAAAGTCACGATGATTACTAATGAATTCAGATTTATTCTGGCAGCAGAGAAACCAGTGTGTATTAGACCTAGTTTATAATCAGTCTGGAAAGGGACTATGGGATAGCAGGTATAGTAGGGAGAGATGGTGCCTATAGTAGCAGTGGGGGGATAATAGCCTCTGGGAAGGGACTGGGGCTGTGGGATAGCAGGTATAGTAGGGAGAGATGGTGCCTATAGTAGCAGTGGGATAATAGCCTCTGGGAAGGGACTGGGGCTGTGGGATAGCAGTTATAGTAGTGAGAGACTGTGCCTATAGTAGCAGTGGGATAATAGCCTCTGGGAAGGGACTGGGGCTGTGGGATAGCAGGTATAGTAGGGAGAGATTGTGCCTATAGTAGCAGTGGGGGGATAATAGCCTCTGGGAAGGGACTGGGGCTGTGGGATAGCAGTTATAGTAGTGAGAGACTGTGCCTATAGTAGCAGTGGGGGGATAATAGCCTCCAACATGACAGCTAAGGAAAAGGCCTATTGTGTTTGGTGCTATAGGGAGAAGAGTACTAAGGTGAGCTAAAAGTGCCTGGCTATAAAAAGTACAGGTATCGGACCCCTTATCCGGAAACCCGTTATCCAGAAAGCTCCGAATTACGGAAAGCCTGTCTTCCATAGACTCCATTTTAACCAAATAATTCAGAATTTTAAAACTGATTTCCTTTTTCTCTGTAGTAATAAAACAGTACCTTGTAATTGTTCCCAACTAAGATATAAATAATCCTTATTAGATGCAAAACAATCCTATTGGGGTTAATTAATGTTTTATTGATTTTTTAGTAGACTTTAGGTATGGAGATCCAAATTACGGAAAGACCCCTTATCCGGAATACCCTTGGTCCTGACCATTCTGGATAACGGGTCCTATACCTGTATTATAAAAATTTATCACAATCAGAACTAAAAATGTAACATCTTAATGTAATAAAAACCTATTGCATCCACAGCAACATTATACTAATTATAATGCTATATTAAACACCAACAACAGAATATGACTTACCATACTACAATCAATGACTTGGCCTTTGCCTGACATAGTGCGCTCATACAGCGACATAACAATTCCCAATGCACATATCAGACCACCACCAGCGAAGTCTGCCAGAAGGTTAAGAGGTGGGGTTGGACTGTCATTTTTGACTCCCAGTTTTGACAGCAAACCTAAAAACAGCAGAAATGCAAGAACAAAATGTGTTTATAGAGAAGCAATGGCACTTAATTGTTATCTTTTTAGATCACTTCCTCGAGACAGCTACAGGGACCAACAATTCTGTCATGGAGTTGTTCACGGAAGAAGAAGTAACTCTACTGACAAGGTGCTTCTTTTAGCTGGGGGACTGCCATTGTAGTCAATAAGAAGGCCGGCCCTTCTTTAAGGGACAGGAAGCTTGGCTCTATAGCACTAGGCCCTTCGAACTACATCTTGCAGCAACTATACTGCACAACAACTACTATAACCGTCAAGTCTATTGTGGGATCTTGTTTTTGAGCTACAAAAAAGTGTGGCACTTAATTATCCAAATTAAATCACTAGAAGGTAAAATTTAATTATATTTATCATTATGTTCCAATGGCTATAGTTAAAACACCTTTACTGCTACAGGCCCTGCTTACCTATTATTGTTGTTCTTATTTACATAGCTCCAAGACATTGAGTTGGCTCAGGTAACATGTTGGTCCAGCCCTGTGGAAGGTCTAATTCTACTTCTAGCCCCATCCACATGCAGAACTGTTTTACCCTGACACATGCAAGCGCCTTAACAAACATGAGATGATCCTCAATTAATAACCATTTCCATTATACCTGACATTGAGACATAATTGATGTCATGACCAGCTGATTTTGCATATTTTCCACTCTGGCCAAATCCAGTGAGTCTTGCGTAAATAAGCTGTGGGTTTTCTTTAAGCATAATATCGGGTCCGAGCCCAAGGCTCTCCATGACACCTGTTACACAAAACCCAAGGCATCAGCAAAGACATATTTTTATGTTAAATGAACCACCAACACCATGCAATACACAAAACCTTATTTTGCACCATCTAACATATCAATCAGTTTCTTTTTTAATATTTTGCAGCGTTATTAGATGGGCCCTACCATTAAACACCTTCTTATGATGCCTTCTTACTGGCACAGGAAACCCTAAAGATAACTGGTGTTTTTAGCAGAGGATACCAATTCCCCAGTGTTTTGCACCAACAAATAGGGCTCTATCAACCTCCAATTGGTTGTCTGAAACCCTGCAGGACAACTTGTGGAGTTTTAATGCAGGGTCTTGTGATACCTGGTTAGCATCACAGGAACTTCTTAAAGATGGCTGTCCTCCACCCTGATGGTATCTCCTCCACCCTGATAGCTACTGAGAATTCCAGAACCTGGTGTCCATAGCTACCTCAACAACTCCTTGAGCTAACTTAAGTACATTGAAGCTTAAAGTAAAGCAGTTTCTAAAATAGAACTGGTCTCAAACGGAAATTTTTGATGATCTACATGTGCACACTAATTAAATCTGGTTGTATGTGCCAAGTCTGGTTCATTTTATGGCTCACAGCTGTTTTCTGGTTGGTTTACAACTTCATAAGTTTGTATGTAATAATTCTCCTGAAAAAGTAATATGGATAAAGACTTGCTATAAACTTTATTGTTGTAGGAAAATCATTTATTTTAGCAATAATGCCTGTCTACTTAATTGCTTGATACTCCAATAAAAACTCGAGCACCCTAGGTCCTTATTTAGCGACGTCACGTTTGCAGGTGTCAGAACCCATTAAGCTATACAGTGTAATTTTTCCAAAGCTAAATAGCATTAATTTTTTCCCAGAACAATTAAGTATCTGAATAACATTTGCTCCTTCATTAGTCCATATTTGCATACATCGTAATAGACTTGTAAGAGCTAAAAGCTGAATGACTACAATGACTGGACCACGCAGGCCACTGTTAATAGATTCTATCGCTGGCTGATTCATTATTGGCGTACTGCTTACCATGACGGAAAGGCTCAATCAAGACATCAGACTTTTTGCATAATTTCTTCAATACACTGATCCCTTCCCGGTTCTTGAGGTTCACAACTATAGATTTTTTTCCTCGTGCCATGGTGTCCATTATTACATTGCTACTACTTTTATCCACTCGGATCACTTTGGCACCAAAATCTGCTAGAATCATTCCGCAAAATGGCGCAGGAGCAAGACCTGCCAGTTCCAGAACACGAACCCCAGCTAAAGCCATTCCTACAAAGATAAAAAGTAGTAAATGAAATAGAAACCTGAAAAAGTAGTCTTAGGTCATTCCTGTAACTGAGCTTTAAAGTGGCACTAGATGTGTCATAACTGATCTATAAAGTGCATAAACCTTTAAATCCATAATCTCCCCAAAATAGTAAAACCTTTATTTAATGGTCATGTGCCCACCATTTTTGTTTGATCTTTGGCCCTAGAGCCAAACGATCGAATTAACCTATCGCCCACCTTAGGTGAGCATATTGGGAGAAGATTCACTTTTTTGGTGACCTAGCCAAACGTGGATTACAACGTTTATGGCCACCTTAAGCTAGGGGCTGGCAGGAGGTCAGCAGCAATGTAGTAGGTTGAGGCTGAAAGAATAATACAGTACAGGTATCGGACCCCTTATCCAGAAACCCATTATCCAGAATGTTCCAAATTATGGAAAGGCCTTCTCCCATAGACTCCATTTTAATAAAATAATTTACATTTTAAAAATGGTTCCCTTTTTCTCTCTAATAAAACAGTATCTTGTACTTGATCCCAACTAAGATATAATTACCCCTTATTGGGGGCAGAACAGCCCTATTGGGTTTATTTCATGGTTAAATGATTCCCTTTTCTCTGTAATAATAAAACAGTACCTGTACTTGATCCCAACTAAGATATAATTAGCCCTTATTGGGGGCAGAACAGCCCTATTGGGTTTATTTAATGGTTAAATGATTCCCTTTTCTCTGTAATAATAAAACAGTACCTGTACTTGATCCCAACTAAGATATAATTACCCCTTATTGGGGCAGAACAGCCCTATTGGGTTTATTTCATGTTTAAATGATTCCCTTTTCTCTGTAATAATAAAACAGTACCTGTACTTGATCCTAACTAAGATATAATTACCCCTTATTGGGGCAGAACAGCCCTATTGGGGTTTTTTCATGTTTAAATGATTCCCTGACACCAGGCCCCGAGCATTCTGGATAATGGGTCCCATGCCTGTATTTATTTCAATAAGGAAATTAAAAAAAAACTCAAGAAAATCCCTTGAGAAGTGTACCTATATTAATTTTTATTAAATGCTTGTTAAAAAGTGGAACACGTTCAGCAGACTTGGCATCGAAAGTGCAGAAGAAAAACCAAAACCCAGCACTGGCAGTGAGATTCAAGCGCCATGCATGGTATCACGCAATAAACCACGTCTGATGAGGTTTTCATCTGAGTAAATTAAATAAGTGGTTTCCAGGCTAATTTAATTGTAATTCAGTTTTAATTCCAAAAAACTCTGTGGTGCATCTCTCAAAGTGCAGACACCTTTGTAAAAATCCACTGGAAAAGCACTAAAACCCAACATCTTTATAACAATATACCTTTTAACTTAATCCTTATATTACAGGTATAAGACCCAAATAAATAAAACCCAATATTGTTTTGCCTCTAATGAGGATTAAAGGGGAACTCCGCCTTCCAAACCAAAATGTCTTGCTTTGTATAGGCATTTCTCCAGAACTCACTATCTAGTTACTTTTTTTTCTCTACAACACACTGCTAAACAGAAATGCTTAAATCAAAAAGCTGCATTCTATTTGCTTGTCTGTTTTTTTTATAGGTCAGCGATGAATGAATTCATTATTTGAAAAGTATACAGGGCTGGAGAAAATCAGGTTAGGAATTAGTTGCCACTTTATTGCAGCAGATGTGGAACTTTGAACAGCAGAGAGGGATTTTCAAGGCAATTTTATCAATGATTAATATGCCTTAGGTTCTGTACGTGCCCATAAATATTGAAATATAAGCAAAGAGCCTTAAAAGGAATTAATACGAAAATTCAATTCTATACGTACTGAATAAAAGATCACAGAAACCTAAGATGCTAATGGAAAAATGAAAGGATTTTTATTTATTTAATGCAAACTTTGTACTTGCATTAAAAAAAAAAAAATACCCACAACACCAACACCAAAGTATACCCATACATTCTTCAGAACCTTGTGATTTCCAGCCGGTCAAACAGGAGGCAAAATGTTTGAAGTGAATGGGTCAGCGCACTTGCAAGCAAGACAGCTTACTGATAGCAAAACGCTTAAGGTAGCCTCGCTTGGTGAGGTCTTCTCCCAATATCCCCACCTATGGGTGGGAGATATCAGGCTAATTTGGTTGTTTGGCCCTGGGGCCAAACAATCGAATTAGAAGGATGGGTATAGACACAGTCAGTTCAGGGACCGCATCAACAAGCTGATTTGGTCCCCGATCCGACTAAATTTGTAGACCTGCCCGATCGATATCTGGGCGATTAGTTGTTAGTGCCCCTACACAGGCCGATAAGCTGCCGAATCGGTCTAAGGGACCCATATCGGCAGCTAGAATCGTCCTGTGTATGGCCACCTTTACAATTACCTTGTCTCATTGCCCTAAGGCCATACTTGGGCTAATACCTATAAAATATTCTAAATAACGATTGACCCGTGGATTGGGGGGACGGACACCATACAAGCACCATGCAAGCAGTGTATGATTCCCTTTTCTCTGTAATAATAAAACAGTACCTGTACTTGATCCCAACTAAGATATAATTACCCCTTATTGGGGCAGAACAGCCCTATTGGGTTTATTTAATGGTTAAATGATTCCCTTTTCTCTGTAATAATAAAACAGTACCTGTACTTGATCCCAACTAAGATATAATTACCCCTTATTGGGGGCAGAACAGTCCTATTGGGTTTATTTCATGGTTAAATGATTCCCTTTTCTCTGTAATAATAAAACAGTACCTGTACTTGATCCCAACTAAGATATAATTACCCCTTATTGGGGGCAGAACAGTCCTATTGGGTTTATTTCATGGTTAAATGATTCCCTTTTCTCTGTAATAATAAAACAGTACCTGTACTTGATCCCAACTAAGATATAATTACCCCTTATTGGGGGCAGAACAGCCCTATTGGGTTTATTTAATGTTTAAATCATCTTCTAGTAGACTTGGTATGGAGATCCAAATTACGGAAAGATCCCTTATCTGGAAAACCCCAGCTCCCAAGCATTCTGGATAATAGGACCCATACCTGTATGCCAAAAGAGCAAATATGATCCACGATTCCCCATTTTTGCACAATGGCAACTGGTGGGGGGTTGTTATGTAAACCATATATGCACCCCCCCCCCACACACACAACCAGGTCTGCAGGAAGAGGGTCTTATGGAAGCAGCCACCAAAGTGGCTGAACCCCCTATATGAAGTTTTGTAACAATAACAACAATATCAGCAGAAAGTACAGAGCAGCCCTATTACACACCTGCACGTCACATATGGCTGCTAATGCGCACCCAGTCCCGCGCACCCAGTCCCCCCCTCTCTGCCCCCCCCTCTCTGCACCTTACATTACAGCACACAAGGGCAAGCTATTCCTCCATGTTTAAAATAATACATTTTGTAACCTTCTCATATCCTTGTGTGACAAACCCCTTTCTGTAAGTGTTACAGTGCAAATTGCATCAGAAAAAAAACTGCATTCAGTCGCGTTACCTCTTATTCATGTAAATCTATTAGAGCTGCCAGCAGTACCCCCAACTCACTGTCTGGGCTGAACTGAGAGGTGGGCGTGTCCTTTCATGCTCTTATAGGAAGTGATCATCTCTGTGAGGGACAAACAGCACCGAGCGATACCAAGCCAAGCACCGCCCACATGTCTCTGCCCCGCCCCCTGTCTCTCTGTGCCCGGGCCCAGTGTTTGGGCCTGTGTGGGTAGTGGAGGTGCGCAGCTTTCTTTGAGAGTTGCGTTTTGTCGTCATTGTTATGTTCTTACTTGTATTCTGTGCCTAGCAGCTTTACTGTGAGGCGAGCTGCCTGCATGTAATGCATTAAAGCACAAACTCCGATAGAATACTGTGCAGAGTTGTCAAACACCCCCCCCTCTTTTTTTTGTGATTTACTCGATTTTCCTTCTCTCCCCTGTTTTCCAGTCAGCCAGTAGTATTCTATTTATTTAGAGAAACACCAAAATGGTAAATAAAAGCTGTTTTTAATTTGGTTCTATGGCAGGTGTGCCAAAAAAACTTTCTATAAATAAATAATATTCCCTTTGTAAACTACACAGTGTGAACCCCACAAGACACTATAGCGCAAGGTTTTTTTCTACTTTAACCCAGTAGTATTCTGACAATATTTTGACTCCCCCCCCCCCCCCCCCCCCAAAGTTGATGTAAAATTTCACAAGAGCAGTTATTAATGACAGCATGTAAAGCAGGGGTGCCCACACGTACATACGCATACCCCATAAAAGCGCACTTTCGCATTCGCGCCACACTTTACATTACATTACATTAACATTTATTTATAAAGCACCAACATATCCCGCAGCGCTGTACAATAAGTGGGTTACATACATTGGACATACAGAGTAACATATAAAGCAATCAGTTACCGATACAAGAGGTGAAGAGGGCCCTGCCCAAAAGAGTTTACAATCTACACTTCCGCATTTCAAGGCTTAAACGCGGTCCACCAGAAGTCCACGGGGGATCGAGTGGTGGGCCGTGTTTCGACGGTTTGGCCACCCCTGATCTAAAGCATTTGCACATGCCTGAGTAGTGATCTTTCTGCTTTGCGCATGTACGTGACGTCACTTCCATGTATAAGGAAAGCAGTTTGGCGGCCCACGTCAGGTCCCCTGGGTTTGAATGCGTTGACTATGGGGCACATTTACTAAAGAACAAATTGTCTTTTTTTGTTGAAAATTAGCCAACGTGACAATTCACAGTGCATTCACCGATTTACTAAAAGGCGCATAAGACATTTCACTAGCAAAAAACTTCAGCGCTAGTAAAATTTGTGCGCTGCTTTGCTAGGCCTGGGGATGTCTAATGACTTTACACCACCTATGATTATACCTTTCCTTCTCCTTTAATCTCAGCTTGAGGGTCACCATCTGAGACACACAGAACTACTAGTAGCAGCTACTTGTCACGGCAAGTAGCCATGGAGAAGTAGCTGCTACTAGTAGCTCTGTGTGTCTTCACCCTTATATGTATTGTGGTGGATGTCAGCTCTGATGATTGTTTTGAGGGGGCAGTGAAGCTAAAGTAGTAAATAAATGAACACTCATCTAAACATATTATATACAAGACTAAGCCCTGGCCACTATAAGAAGATTAGGGGTGTTTTATCAATGAGTTTGATGGGTGACTGACAGCACATCTGCCTTCAAGGTTTCACTAAAATCTTTTTTACATTAATAAATATGTGCATAAGTCTTTGACTATTGGCAATAGTCAGCTGACATGTTTATACATGATTGTTACCTTTACAGGAGAGCCAGCAGGCAAATCACATTAAATTGCATCAATATCTTAGCTGTCAAGGATTACAATGGGCCCAGATTACGGCACAAATGGTGCAGAGTAAAATAGGTTTAGCTGCAAAGTTGACTCCCGGAGTAGGCAACTGTATATAGTGATGACATTATCATAATGAGCTGTGTAATTGAGAACGTCCCTCGCAACCTGTGTCAGTCAGACAGTGGTGTAATTTATCGAGAGAAGTGCTGGGCTCATTAGACTGGCATAGAACATTCCCTAATGGTGTTCTGAAAAGACCAGAGGGTGCATTCACCATGTCTCACGCAGTGTGCAAAGTGCAAAAAGAAGCTGTAATTGGCCACAGCATGAGGCATTGTGTGAATAGCTGCAGGCTTCTGTGCTCCATTTCAGATGGCAGAAACCTGCGGACTGAAGTGGCCTGTGTTAGGCCACACTAGATTCAAAAGGAGCTGGTGGGGGTAGGCATGTAGGGGGCAGGAGGCATAGGCCATAAAAGGCCCTGTCCTTACACTTGCTCTAAAGGTGGCCATACATGTTGCAATTATGATCCATTGGTCTCAGGAAAAGATTGCTCGTACCCTCCACTAACGTTCAAAGCTGAATCGTCAGAAATTGGCATTTAAACAATAGGAATTCTGTGTTCCATCCAGGGAATGTCAGTGGCATGACCCAGCTAGGTAGTGGGTGATGAGCAAGTATTCCATCCAGGGAATGTTCATATTAAACATTGCTTTCATGATTAAGGCTACTGCTTCTTGATATTCTGGGTCAATCAAAATTCCTGCTCTCAAAGTGCCAAACATACAGACTTGAGTGCTCACAATCAACTAATCAATCAATCTATTTAATGCACATGAGGCCACCATAGATAAACATATCTGAAAATGTATCTGGGGCCGGTCATCACACATAAACATATCTGTAAAATTGTTATTTAGATAAAAAAATATAATTTTATATAACAGTCTGTACAGATGCCTCTTCACATAAAGCAACTTGTTAAGGGACTGCTGTTCTCCTCAGGAAAGTTGTGTGGAAAAGCAGGAAAGCAGCGCTGTTGTCCACATGCCTGTGGGGCTCAATTTAACACCCCCTTCTGAGCTGCAAATCTAAAGGGAGATTAATCTGCTGCTTTATAAAATTATTTTTCTGAGATTACTTTGTTGCGTGCGTTGGACAAGTGTTCAAAAAATTAAAGATTCAGTAAATTTATACAATCTTCATTTGGAATACAGTCCTCGAGGAGGGGAGAGATAGACGGGGGGAGGTTTTAGTCCTTGTGTGGATCCATATGCATTCACAGTTAGGGGATTCTTTGTTCTTCACTGTTCCATTGAATAGAAAGGTATCATACAGCTTAAATTATTTTTAAATTCAAGGTATCAGGTTTAAATTAATATAAAAGGCATTATTTATGCTTTATCAATGGGAAGAGGAAATGAGTCCTTGAAATGGATGATGTTTTAGTATTACATGGGTTCTCTTCAGCTTCAGGGACAAAAATCAGTGCTAGATGGTGAACTATTCAATGAAAACTAAAATTAGCTGAAAGTATTTTTATTAAAGGAAAACTATACCACCAGAATGAATACTTAACTAACAGATAGTTTATATCATGTAAAGTGACCTAAAAAACTTACCAAACTGGAATATATATATCAGTAAATTTTTATGCAATATATTTTTATAGAGACCTAAATTGTTTTGGGGGTATAGTTTTCCTTTAAAGGTATTATTTATTCATTGGGAAAATGAAATTGATGCTGTTTTACCCAAGTATCAAATGGATTGTCTTTCAGGAACAAAACCAGTACTAGTTGGTTAACTGTATAATGACATTATAGCTGAGGAATGCTCATGGCTAAGATCCTGCTGGATCCTAGGATGTGCCCCCCTACTTTCCCCCTAGTTTTACCTATGTAAAAGGGGTCTCAAAAAGATGCTCCTGGCCTGGACTAAGGACCTAGGAAGAAAAAAAAGCAAAATGAAGTTGTAATGGTACTTTCATCAGTTAGTATCCTACCTTGTATGATGCCATGAATAAAATGCTTGGCAAGCCTAGCTGCCCAATGGTTTTATTACCACAGGTAGAGTGAAGACTGACTCATTTGGGACTCACATTTGCCAAAACATATTGTTACAGAGCACAACTTGTTGATGATTCAAGAGGATGTGCTGCTAATGTAGAAGTTGCCATGGAAGTAAACAGGTCAGTATGTATAGATAGGTGCCTCTATATATATAGGGAAAGAGAAAATAGCAAATCAATTAATTCCACTAAATATGGAGCTAATGTATATGGACAGAATCAATGAAAACATGTGTGAAGGGTTTCTTACTCGTATTTCATTGTCCGAGAGAAATAGGCATGTGTAGCTCTAGATATAACTAGATGTAATTAATATAAAGGAACAGGGCCAAGGAGAAGTAGTTTAAAGGTTATTGTTGAAGCATTATTGCCTTCTAAGTGTTCATTTTACCTCAAGATTAGGGGTCATACCACTAGATAGGAGCCTGTTACGTAGGGGTAGAGACAAAGGATTGTGCTGGAAGGACAATTATCTACTCTGCTTTAATTTCCCCTAGCAAATAAGGCCTAATAGATATGGATTAACGAGCACTAGTTGAGTGGCTAATATATGGGAATAAGAACAAGGGGAAATGGTTGGAAGAGTAAAGGTGGCCATACACGAGCAGATCCGCTCGCTTGGCGATGTCGCCAAGCGAGCGGATCTTCCCCCGATATCCCCACCTACGGGTGGGCGATATCGGGGAGCATTTAGGTAAAAAAAAAAATAATCCGATCGTTTGGCCCTGGGGCCAAACGATCGGATTATGTGGGCGGCAATGGGGCAGTCGGATCGGGGACCGCATCAACGAGCCGATGCGGTCCCCGATCCGACCGGATTTTCTAACCTGGCCGATCGAGATCTGGCCAATTTCAGGCCAGAAATCGGTCGGCCAGGCCGCTCTGCTCTCCCCATACACGGGCCGATTAGCTGCCGAATCGGTCCAAGGGACCGATATCGGCAGCTATAGTCGGCCCGTGTATGGGGACCTTAATTCTGTTGGCACTGCTTTCATTTCCCTTACGGAATCAGAGACTGGTAGCACTAGATCGATGTCAAAATTAAAGGACAGAGATAGGGGAAAATGCTGGAAATGTTACTGGTTTAGTTTCTTTTTTACAGAAATAAGGATTGCTAGTACTAGGCAGGTGCGGAATATACAGACATAGGGGCGTGTTTACTAAGATTGGAGATAAATATCACCAGTGATATTGCTTATAGCAATCAATAAGCAATTAAATGGTCACCTACAAGTTAGAAATCAAAAGCAAAACTCTGCTTGGTTGCTACAGGCAACATCACCAGTGATATTTATCTCCATTCTTAGTAAACATGCCCCATAGTTTGTTACAGGGCATTTGTACAAACCACCGACAAGTGACACCCATTTTTCTTTATACTATTGACAGTTCTGGGTCTTTGATTCCTATGTTCTGCTGGTTCTACTAGGCATTTTCAAAAATGGCATTTGGCTAGGGCTGGCTAACCCCATGTCCTGTTGTCCATGCGTTGCTTTATCACAGAAGGCAAAAGAGACAAGCAACTCTAGAATCACTCTAGGCCAATGTTTTTTTAGGCTTTTTTATACTGAAACACCACTTTTTATCTCAGTAATTCATAAAACTCCCCTTAATTTATTATAAAATTAATGATAAATGTATATAAAATACTTTGCAGTATCAAACCACCCTCCCTCCCCACCTCATAGATCTATGTTAGCATTTACAGTGGCTTGCAAAAGTATTCGGCCCCCTTGAACTTTTCCACATTTTGTCACATTACAGCCACAAACATGAATCAATTTTATTGGAATTCCATGTGAAAGACCAATACAAAGTGGTGTACACGTGAGAAGTGGAACGAAAATCATACATGATTCCAAACATTTTTTACAAATAAATAACTGCAAAGTGGGGTGTGCGTAATTATTCAGCCCCCTTTGGTCTGAGTGCAGTCAGTTGCCCATAGACATTGCCTGCTGAGTGCTAATGACTAAATAGAGTGCACCTGTGTGTAATCTAATGTCAGTACAAATACAGCTGCTCTGTGACGGCCTCAGAGGTTGTCTAAGAGAATATTGGGAGCAACAACACCATGATGTCCAAAGAACACACCAGACAGGTCAGGGATAAAGTTATTGAGAAATTTAAAGCAGGCTTAGGCTACAAAAAGATTTCCAAAGCCTCGAACATCCCACGGAGCACTGTTCAAGCGATCATTCAGAAATGGAAGGAGTATGGCACAACTGTAAACCTACCAAGACAAGGCAGTCCCACCTAAACTCACAGGCTGAACAAGGAGAGCACTGATCAGAAATGCAGCCAAGAGGCCCATGGTGACTCTGGACGAGCTGCAGAGATCTACAGCTCAGGTGGGGGAATCTATCCATAGGACAACTATTAGTCGTGCACTGCACAAAGTTGGCCTTTATGGAAGAGTGGCAAGAAGAAAGCCATTGTTAACAGAAAACCATAAGAAGTCCCGTTTGCAGTTTGCCACAAGCCATGTGGGGGACACAGCAAACATGTGGAAGAAGGTTCTCTGGTCAGATGAGACCAAAATGGAACTTTTTGGCCAAAATGCAAAACGCTATGTGTGGCGGAAAACGAACACTGCACATCACTCTGAACACACCATCCCCACTGTCAAATATGGTGGTGGCAGCATCATGCTCTGGGGGGGCTTCTCTTCAGCAGGGACAGGGAAGCTGGTCAGAGTTGATGGGAAGATGGATGGAGCCAAATACAGGGCAATCTTGGAAGAAAACCTCTCGGAGTCTGCAAAAGACTTGAGACTGAGGCGGAGGTTCACCTTCCAGCAACGACCCTAAACATAAAGCCAGGGCAACAATGGAGTGGTTTAAAACAAAACATATCCATGTGTTAGAATGGCCCAGTCACAGTCCAGATCTAAATCCAATGGAGAATCTGTGGCAAGATCTGAAAACTGCTGTTCACAAACGCTGTCCATCTAATCTGACTGAGCTGGAGCTGTTTTGCAAAGAAGAATGGGCAAGGATTTCAGTCTGTAGATGTGCAAAGCTGGTAGAGACATACCCTAAAAGACTGGCAGCTGTAATTGCAGCAAAAGATGGTTCTACAAAGTATTGACTCAGGGGGCTGAATAATTACGCACACCCCACTTTGCAGTTATTTATTTGTAAAAAATGTTTGGAATCATGTATGATTTTCCTTCCACTTCTCACGTGTACACCACTTTGTATTGGTCTTTCACGTGGAATTCCAATAAAATGGATTCATGTTTGTGGCTGTAATGTGACAAAATGTGGAAAAGTTCAAGGGGGCCGAATACTTTTGCAAGCCACTGTATTTACTATTCAGCTGTATGCTGAGTATATATTCTTATTCAAATACATATATGTGATTATGAAAAAGATAAAATCGTTATCTCATCACTATTCTCTATAACTTGGAATAACAGTTACTACTGTCATCCATACAATTGTGCAATGAACCCTGTATCCGCCATGAGATTTGATCATACTTCCTCAAAGGTTTTTTTCAAAGAGCTTGAAAAAGAAGAAAATACAACAGAATTCTCTCTGGCTTTAAAAGTAGCTGTGCAAATTTTGAACGTAACAAAAATGAAATTCATTCCCTTGTGTCTTCAGTGAAATATTGCCGGTGTAGGTGCCGCTGATTCAATCACTTTGACATTTCAAGAGAATAAGAAAAGGGAAAGGATTAAGTTGTTACCAGTTCAATCAAAATGTTTCCTCGCTGGCCATTTGGGATTGAAAAATGAATGGCAATAAGGGCCTTTCATCTTCCTTACAAGCCGCTAAGATTTTGGAGAGACAATGCGTACATGTTGCTTACGGTTTGAAAATAGCATTTTCATCTTTCTTGTCATCAGGGCAATAATGCTGTATAAAAGAACCATATGTCTTTACAAAACTGAGGTTTGGTGCCATCAGGGAACCTGTTCTTTTGTGTTTTTTGTGTACAAGAGTAAAACCACAACTGTTCCTTAGGAGCAGGCTGAAAAGTATGTGTTTGTTGAAACAATTTTAAAAGTTAGGTAGTTGAGAAAAGCATTGCCTCATTATTATGTATAGGTATCTGCTCTCTTGGCTTGAGATACAGTGTGGATAAATCTGAGGTGCACCTGGGATTTAACAATATGCAGCCACTTAAACTCTTGATCGGAGTAAAGGTGGCCATACACGGACCGATTTTTTATTACAAACGACCGATTCCCGAACGATCCGATGCTATCGTTAAGTTATCGTATAGTTGGTGGTGTACGAACGATCGTCGGCCCACTAAACGAGCCGACATTATCGTCCCCAAAATCGATCGGCCAGGTTTAAAAATTTTTGTCGTTTAACGATAAAATCTGCCAGTTGGTGTGAGTGTCAGACATTTGTCTTTCAACGATTGTTCTCTGCGCATGTCACGATTGCCAGCAACGACATCGATCGTACGTAGATGAACGATCATAGGTATCTTACGATAATGATGCGACAAAATCTTTCCCGAATTATCGTTGCCCGTGGATGGCATATCGTATGGGAACTCGATCGCCATACGATCGTTTGTCGATATAATCGTTCATCGCACAACGAGCGAAATCGCCTCGTGTATGGCCACCTTAAGTTAAGTAAATCCTTGATGGAGAAGGGCCAAGTGAATTGTAGATAATAGTGTAGATACAACTTGCCAGTGCCTAATAGACCAGATAGTCTTTAGTTTACTCCCATCATGCTACTTCATGCATGCAACTTAATCCCGTTTAGTAGAAGATAGAGATTGGCAGGCAGGACAATGCAGAATCAGACTGCAAAGTCAATATCACTACTGCCTAATAAATTGCCCTTTTTACTGTAAATATGTGTTGCCCTGCGTCCCAATCTCTAGCTTCTACTACTAACAGACTTATAGATACTAATTTTGGCTGTGGCAAACTTTGCTAGTCAGCACCAAGGAGAGGAGAATTCTTTCTCTTTACAAAGCACTTATGAGGCCCCTTCTAGAATATACAGGGCGGTATTGGCCTCGAGGGATCAAAACTAATAGCACTGAAATAGGGATTGCCAAAAGATGAATGAGTAAGCTGATAAAAGGTTGAAATATCTCAGTTATGGAAAGGTTGGTCAAGTTCCTTAGGTAGAAGGGTGAAATTTTTGTTTGTGGAAGCTACCAATAGAAGCCTTTGTACTGAAGAACATATAACTCTGTATATGAACAATTTTACCCCTTAATAACTCCTGTCTGGCTTCCTTAGTTTAATTGTACAAAGTGAGACCAAGAACACTTTGTGGACTGTGAAGGGAATTGAGAAGCTGTCTCTCATTTTTGGGCTTACTCTACTGTTGACAGCTTGCCTCTATTACAAAGTTACAATAAGAATTGACGGATTGCGGGGATATATTAAGAGTTTATCATAATGAATCTGAGCTGCCATGTATGATTATGAAATATTAGACGTTACTGTATATAATAAGTTGTTTTAATGCTATTATTAGTGCTCTGGCTGGCAAGTTCTTTTAAGTGTGATGAATTTTTAGTATTGTGATATAGGGCAATAATAAGTCATTTTTCAATACATATCTTTTCCTATAGTGCTAAGATATTATATATAGTATTTCTGTATATGAACACTAAGCAGGGCCCTCTTTCCCTCTTGTATTGTTCCTATTTTTGTATGTAATATGTCTAGTGATGGACAGTTTTGTACCATTTCACTTCGCCCAAATATTTGCCAAGGACAAAAATTCCCCGTTCAGCACACAATACATCAGAGTCTATGGGTGTTTTTTTTGTTTTTTTTGTTTTTTTAGCAAACCTTTCGAAAAATTTCACTAAATGTATGCGATATGTGTTTGATGTAAACACCCTTCTATTGTACAGCTTTGTGGAATGTTAACGCTTTATAAATACATATTTATAGTAATAATAATTATTTGGGGAGAACTTTTTAGCAGCTGAGAAAGTATAGGGTTACTGAAATAAACTCTTAGTTGATACAGGGACTGGTGCTATTTCCTTCTTGAGTCAAGAAAGAATCTACTGCTAGATTCTGTCCCACCTTGTTAGTACAGGTATGGGATCTGTTATATAGAATGCCTGGAACCTGGGGTTTTCCAGATAAGGGGCCTTTCCGTAATTCGGATCTCCTACCTTAAGTTTTCTAAAAAAAAAGGTATTTAAACAATAATTAAACCCAATAGGACTGTTCTGCCCCCAATAAGGGGTAATTATATCTTAGTTGGAATCGATTACAGGTACTGTTTTATTATTACAGAGAAAAGGGGATCATTTAAAGATTAAATAAACCCAATAGGATTTTTCTGCCCACAATAGGGGTAATTATATCTTAGTTAGGATCAAGTACAAAGTACAAGGTACTGTTTTATTATTACAGAGAAAAAAATAAACCCCTTTTAAATTATTTGATTAATGAAGTCTATGGGAGATGGCCTTTCCGTAATTCGGAACTTTCTGGGTAATGGGTTTGCGAAAAAGGCGTCCGATACCTAATAGGGACAATAACCATTCCAATGTCTCTCATACATTTTAAATGCAACAGTCACCACTGAAAGAGTTACTTTTGCCTTATCTCCTAAATTAGAATATTATTTTGACAAAATGCACCATCTGATTCTCCTCCTTTTCTCCCCATACATGGATCTTAATGCTACCAAATTGTCAGTTGATGAATAATGTAAGAGAAAATTGAGTTCTCACAGTTCAAATAGCCTCCCTCCTGCGCATCTCTTCCAACCCAGTTTCTTGCTTTCCAACTATGAAAAAGGGAAAAAAATCAATGCTATTTCAAGTTAAATATGGTCAAAATAATTTGATATGCTGCTGAGTTTGATGCAATCTGATTTATCCTACTTTATGCAGTGTTCGCTTCTCTGCTGAACTTTGAAAGGGTTCTTGTAGCCTGATTTAATCTAAACTGTGAAGTGATACTGAGGGGCTTGACTGTTACCAACATTAGGAAATAGACCCTGAAGAAACATATATCTTTCTTCTCAGCATAATTTGGTTAAATGAGTAATCCTACGTGAAGGGAAAAACAAATCAATTTTATATAAATGGTTTTTAAATTACTGTATGATTCCAGTTGGGGTATGGAAAGAAAGGTAATAAACACTGAATTGGAAAACAATATATCTGTCTATCTAGCTATCTATTTTACCCAGACATATAGGATTCCTCAGATCTGGGGTAAACCAAATAGAAAAGGACATAAACAAAAGTAATAGAATATTTAAGAGCAGACACTATAGGGAATGCCAAAATTCTATGCTATGGTATAAAACATTGAAGATAAAAAAAATACAATAAAATAAGTCATTTTTTTAAAAAGAACATGGTATTTCTAGAGACATATTTAATATATGACTATATGATATTTTAGTTTGAAAATCCCCTGGGGGGGGGAGGTTAACTCAAAAGGATTACATCATTACCATCATTTTTATGGTATTTTTTGAAGCTGTAATATTGGTGTGTAGGCGCCATCTCAGTGCATTGTGCCTGAGTCTGAGCTTTCAGCCAGCGCTACACATTAGAACTGCTTTCAGCTAACCTATTGTTTCTCCTACTCCCATGTAACTGGAGGAGTCCCAAGCTGGACTTGGATTTCTTACTATTGAGTGCTATTCTGATACCTACTGGGAGATGCTATCTTGCTCCCTTCCCATTGTTCTGCTGGGGGAAAAAGGGGGGTTGATATCACACCAACCTGTGCAGCGGTAAAGTGTGTCTGAGGGCTGAGGGCACATAGGAAACTAAAAATATGGCTAGCCATATGTCAAATTTCAAAATTAAGTATAAAAAAATCAATTTGCTCTTTTGAGAAACAGATTTCAATGCAGGATTCTGTTAGAGAAGTGCTGTTAACAGATGTGTTTTTAAAAAAAGACAGAATCCCCTTAAGGCCCACGACTGCCTTATGCCATCAAGTTAAATGGAAGACATGCTGAAGCACAGGTGTCAGTGCTTTTCTGCTCATAAGTTGTCACGTGCGATAGTAGCCTAATATGACTAACCAAAACTGAAGCTGTCAAATTTAACAACTGCAAATTCTTAAATTTGGAAACCTTGAGCCTTAGAGGACTTAGAAGAATAATGGACGAATGCAAAAGGTAGATAAGCATTGGCAAGATAGAGCCGGATAAAAACAGCAACAGGGAGAATGATTAAGAGAAGGGCTGCCAGTGCTAGAGACCAGAGATAAAGTGCAGCTGTTCAGAATCCCTTTGTTCTAACAGTTGGATATCAATCCTATTTAAGGGAAAGGAAGATTTAATAATGAATCAGTGCAAATGTATCTACTGCACACCGAGGGGGTGATAAAGTTATATAAAGAATGGAAGCAATGTGCTAAACGTTAATGAAAACTGATATGAATTAATTTGAAAGGAATTAAATGATATAACTAAATAGGCTCTCTGCAATTTATTACGTGTATATAAGATGAAAGCACCCTCGGCCATCAGTAAAATACAAATCCCGCTGCGTGGAAATGTGGCCTGGGAAGCATTTATCTGATCCGTGCACAAAATCCAAGGTTGAGCAGCAAGAAAAGGCAGAGATTCAAGTCATTATATAAAATGAGTCACTATATGGGAAATAAAGGCTTAGAGAAATTATTTTTTTCCAACATTGTAGTTTATCAGTAAGTGGAAATCTCCCACCTCCTGCATGCATCTAGTTAAGTCAGTTCACACAGTGGGTGGGATTCTGTATGCTTCAATAGATTCTGTATGTCATAGAGATAAAGCAATGGTAAATTCTGCATTCTAGTGTCAACTACTAAACTCATTGTGGTGAATAAGTAGTTCACTGTTACAGGTGGAATGTTATGTATTACAATAAAGTCCAGTTATATATGTGAAATGATCCTCTATCTGTATATGTTGTAATTACATAAAGGGATTCTGTCATGATTTTTATGGTGTAGTTACTATTACTAAATTACACTGCCAAATAATTCATTCTACCATTTCAAATGTTATCCTTGAACCAATAAATGTATTTTTTTTTGGTTGCAGTATTGGTGTGTAGGCAACCATAATACAACTGCTTTCAGATAAGATATTGTTTCTCCTACTCAATGTAACTGGAGGAGTCATGGCCAGACTTGGTGTTTTTACTTTGATATTCTCATACCTACCACTAGGAAGCACAGGAGTATTTTTAGCAATGCAGGTGTCAGGGAACTGTTATCTTGTTACTTTCCATTGTTCTGCTAATTGGCTGCTGGGTGATAAAGGGGGAGGGGATTAAAATTACTTCAACTAGAGCCCAGTATGATTGCTGCCATTTTTCTAAAGGGCAAGTTTGCTGTTCCTGGCTAAGGTTATAGCATATATTTAAGTCTAGCCTAAAGCAAGTTTGCACAATAAATTGTATATGCCTAAAATCTTCCCACATTTGGGCAAATATCAAGGTGGCAAAAAGCCAAAACAGCAAGCTATGTGACCTGATTTGTGTGAATGTGATAGGAACCCTAGACTGTAAGAAAATTTGGATCTCCATATGTCAAGTCTGCTAAAAAATAATTTAAACATGAATTAAACCCAATAGGATTATTTGGCGTCCAATAAAGATCGATTATAACTTAGTGGTAATCAAATACAAGGTGCTGTTTTATTATTACAGAGAAAAAGGAATCATTTTTAAAATCTGAATTATTTGATTAAAATGAATTCTATGTAGATGGCTTTCCCTATAATTTGGAGATTTCAGGATAATGGGTTTTTCCAGATAATGGATCCAGGAAATAAATTATCTTGACGATGAGCTCAAGTCCTGACGATGGTGATGGAAAACTAATAGGAGAATGTAACATCTATTATATTCAACTTGTGCAAATAAATCTCCACTACTAATGATATTATTGATTACTGTAATTAATTATTGATTAATGATATTTTTTATTTCTTCCTCATGTAGGAGGAGCCTAGATTTGGGTTAGACTGCTGATGAGGTTCATGGCACCATCTGCAAGTCCAGAAAACTTATGGGGAATATGCCATAAAAATTGATATTGCTTGTAATAAACCTAGAGAATAAATAGTATTTCCTGCTCTGTGTATATGGGATTTTGTTGGCACCGCCTTATTAGAGGCAATAGGTTTTTTTTATAGATTGGAAAGGGCATTGCTGAAAGACCATCAGACATTCTCACTGACTGCACATGAATATCAGTCTTCTACTCACGCCTATTTACAAAATCTTGGTTCTCCATTAAATTAATTCAGGGGTTTCCCTCTTCTAACTCTTGCTCTGCTCACACTGTCCCTTTAACAAGCATCTATAACTCCAAAAAATGCAAGAAATGAAAAAAACTTCTCCTACACTGTGTTCTATTCATCAATATATGGAAGGTTTCCGTACCATGAAATTGCAGGCACCATTTGCAGCTGCCTAGAAAAGTGCTTTTCTTTTTATTCACTGTTCACCCTTGAAAGTATTTGATTGTAGCGTTTATTGACATCGTCTATATATGCACCGGCATACCTGATAATGGAATGGAAAGTAGGGCAGAAGAGAGAGAGCGAGAGAGAGACGCCTGGCATGTTATAAACTCTGGTCCATGACCAATTACAGTGATGAAACAAGGTCACAAAGAATATAAAAAAGTATTAACAGCAGGTTAAATAAAAGTGAAGGGTTTATATACAAGGAAAATGCTAGCTTTGTATCCTCCTCTCTGCCTTGATACATCCGTATGGAATACTCTGGGAGAAATTGCCTCAGTGCAGTAAAGCATCTTACCTGCAGCAGACTCATCATAGCCGGTTGCTAATTGGTTGCTATGGGTTACTGCTGCGAGGCAATTGTGCCTCATTTTAGTAAATGAGTCCCACTGAGTTCCAGAGAGAGACCAAACTGGTGTTTTAGCTTTGTAACATAGCAATTTCTCAATTTAAAGATGCCACCGTGTTCTTGGAGCTCAGACAAACCACAAAAATATGAGACTAAGAAGGCAATAGAATCACACATACAGAGAACTTGATGCCAAGGATTCTTATGCTTTATTCAGAAAGAACAAACAAGTAGTAAATAGCGAAATCCTCTTAAAGGGATACTGTCATGATTTTTATGGAGTGCCTTTTATTTCTAAATTACACTGTTTACACAGCAAATAATTCACTTTCCCATTTAAAATTGTATCCTTGAACCAATAAATGTATTTGTAGCTGTAATATTGGTGTGTAGGCACCATCTCAGTGCATTGTGCCTGAGTCTGAGCTTTCAGCCGGCGCTACACATTAGAACTGCTTTCAGCTAACCTATTGTTTCTCCTACTCCCATGTAACTGGAGGAGTCCCAAGCCAGACTTGGATTTCTTACTATTGAGTGCTATTCTGATACCTACTGGGAGCTGCTAACTTGCTCCCTTCCCATTGTTCTGCTGATCGGCTGCTGGGAGGGGGGGGGGGGGGAGATATCACTCCAACGTGCAGCGCAGCAGTAAAGTGTGACGGAAGTTTATCAAAGCACAGGTAACATGGCTGTGGCACCCTGGGAAATTAAGAATACGGCTAGCCCCATGGGAAATTTCAAAATTAAATATAAAAAAAAGTGTTTGCACTTTTGAAAAACAGATTCCAATGCAGGATTCTGCTGGAGAAGCTCTATTAACTGATGGGTTTTGAAACATATTTTCTCATGACAGTATTCCTTTGAGCCGTCCCACGGTACCAGTGTCAGACTGGGGCTCTCAAGCATGAAATAAGGGCCAATCAAAAATTCCGAATACTGATATTAAAGAGAAGCATGGTGGTTGGCTGATATAACCAATATATAATGGTGTATTCATAGTTCTTTCTATTGCACCTACACAACAGAAATTGAAATGAGACCCAAAATAAGTGGCCCACAACAACTACAGCATCATTTTCCAGTATCTTTCTAATCATAAAAACTCTTTGTAACAGTGACTGGAATGTTAACCGTAACTGCACTATTTTTTGAGTCAGGTGGCGTAAATGGTAATGGTAATGGTAGATATGATAATTCATGAACCAAGACAAAATTGTTGCCACAATTAGGCTAAAACACAGGCTGAGACCCAATGCATAGCTACTGTACGTTTAGAATTGGTTCAAATTAGGAAGGGATTGGACATGATTATCAGTTTAAATGAGTCCAAATAAGAGAGCAAGATTGTTTTCAGTAACACAATAGGGGTTATTAACTATTAGGAAGTCAGTGTTCAAAGTGAAAGAACAGGTTTAATATGTCCTTTTTTTGCTGTTACACATTGTCTTCCTTCGGAGCACAGAGACCTTCAGCTACACTGTCTACACTGTCTGTGTTTGGCAGCACTGTATTCATGAGGGGTGGGCACCCCTAGGCACACATAGGCACCCTAATTTATGTTTGGGAGTGGCAGAGACTGATGGCCACAATGAGACCCTGCCCTAACTTGCCCTATGGCAGAAGATATGGACAGGGCTGTCCTAGGACCCAGCCAGACCCAGGAACTTCTATATACATAGCATGAATGGTTTGTAGTTTCTTAGTCAACCTTAATGTCTGTACCGAAGCACAAAAATACAGACAATTACTTAACTGAAGAATTTACCAACATAGTCAATTTAAAAACAACAACAAACCCATGGAAAATACAAAAAAAAGAGCAAGCACCCAATGATTCCAATGAAAATGCCACAGATCTGAGTGCAGTGAGGGTGAGAATCTGAGAGCGCATAGCGAGAAGAAGCGAACTGTCGTATCTGAATAGATTCATATCACTGTCTCGCTACATGCCTGCTTGTAACATAACCTTTCAGACGCTCTCTGCCATCTCCGTTTATTTATTGCGAGGCTGGATTCCCAGTGAATTAATAACTGTGCCCTTTCGCACATCTTCCAGCATCGAGGGGGAAAAAGCCCGGCTGAAATAATATCGCCAGCATCAGGACTAATATAAAATGCAGGTCTAATGAACACCGCTATGGAAATGCAGCTGCAGATTCTTTTCCTGATATAATTCTGCGGTGATGGCTAATAGATACATTCATAAATAGCTGGCTAGTCATTACCTTGGGCTTTGCCCAATGAATTGCTTTAATACATCAAGGCAAGGCTGGCATCCCACTGACACAACTAGATACGGCGCTTTGCCTGCACGCAGCCTTGTTTATCTTGATTCCGTGAGAGTTTAATTGGAACAATGCTAATAAGCTTGGATAAGTGATGAGTTATCGATGCTTGTATTTTGCAGACATCACTTTCTCTGCCTTTGTAAGTCCTCTCACCGTCTACATGTAACACAATAAAGCGCATCGCCTTGGGTGGCAGACCATTGATAAATTGCCTACGGTGAACATGTGCTAAAGGGAGATAGTGATGCACGGAAGTAATTGACAATAAAGAAATGGAAACTTCACATGCTGACACGTGTACCTGACTGCCATCCTCCTCCACGCATTTCCATACAAACGGCTACAAAGACACAACTTGTAGAGAAACAAACCAAAAAACAATGGATGGATATATTTATTAAGCAGCACATTGGTTACTTATTTGCTTTGCCTTGGTTTGCCTAAAGGTCCCCATACACAGGCCAATTCTAGCTGCCGATATCGGTCCCTTAGACCAATTCGGCAGCTAATCGGCCCATGTATGGGCACTACCGACTGGCCTGCCTGAAATCGGCCAGATATCGATCGGACAGGTTAAAAAATCTAGTCGGATCGGGGACCTCATCGGCTCATTGATGCGGTCCCCGGACCGACTTTGCCTGTACCCTGGGGCCAAATGATCGAATTAGCCTGGATTCTCCCGATATCGCCCACCCGTAGGTGGGGGATATTGGGAGAAGATCCGCTCGCTTGGTGACATCGCCAAGCGAGTGGATCTGAAGGTGTATGAGCACCTTTACGAAGAATTTGTAAGGTTCGGATACAGACATGGGATCTGTTATACAGAAAGTTCCAAATTACTGGAAGGCCATCTTCCATAGACTCCTTTTTAAGCAAATAATTCCCTTGATTTCCCTTTTCTCTGTAATAATAAAACAGTACCTGTACTTGATCCCAACTAAGATATAATTACCCATTATTGGGGGCAGTACAGCCCTATTGGGTTTATTTCATGGTTAAATGATTCCCTTTTCTCTGTAATAATAAAACAGTACCTGTACTTGATCCCAACTAAGATATAATTACCCCTTATTGGGGGCAGAACAGCCCTATTGGGTTTATTTAATGGTTAAATGATTCCCTTTTCTCTGTAATAATAAAACAGTACCTGTACTTGATCCCAACTAAGATATAATTACCCCTTATTGGGGGCAGAACAGCCCTATTGGGTTTATTTAATGGTTAAATGATTCCCTTTTCTCTGTAATAATAAAACAGTACCTGTACTTGATCCCAACTAAGATATAATTACCCCTTATTGGGGGCAGAACAGCCCTATTGGGTTTATTTAATGGTTAAATGATTCCCTTTTCTCTGTAATAATAAAACAGTACCTGTACTTGATCCCAACTAAGATATAATTACCCCTTATTGGGGGCAGAACAGCCCTATTGGGTTTATTTCATGGTTAAATGATTCCCTTTTCTCTGTAATAATAAAACAGTACCTGTACTTGATCCCAACTAAGATATAATTACCCCTTATTGGGGGCAGAACAGCCCTATTGGGTTTATTTCATGGTTAAATGATTCCCTTTTCTCTGTAATAATAAAACAGTACCTGTACTTGATCCCAACTAAGATATAATTACCCCTTATTGGGGGCAGAACAGCCCTATTGGGTTTATTTAATGGTTAAATGATTCCCTTTTCTCTGTAATAATAAAACAGTACTTGTACCTGATCCCAACTAAGATATAATTAATCCATATTGGGTAAACCACATTTAATGGGCGTTCCTTCATATTTTGATCATACAGTCAGACAATCTGGTCCGAGATGCCGGTAGATCTGGGGATGGAGTCTGTGGCCAAAGATGACAGTCAAATAAACAGATCATGCCAGTTTGGCCTGCCAGCGAGATAGTCTAAACAGGGCACTGATTTGCGGGTGTTTGGACCTGGCCAAACAAGCTGATTTGTAGCATTTGTAGCCAGTTTATTTGGAATTGTAGAAATTACCTGCACAGTCACTAATCTCTGCATCCCCCTCTCACACAAAGAGAGAATACAAGCTGCTACTTGTAGCCTAGAAAGGACACCGTTCCTTACTTGCACATCTGAATGATAGGTGGGCATGGTGGTGGACACCTACTTTTATATATATGTGGGCGTGTGTGTCTATAAGGACACCAAAGCAGTACACATGGAACAAGGTGCATACAGATGCTGTGTGTATTTCTGAGCCAATGTACTCTCAGATTAAAGGATAATAAAAGAATACTGACGTGGGAGAACATGTTATTTTCAAAACATCTCAGTTAATAGAGCTTCTCCAGCAGAATCCTGCCCTGAAATCCATTTTTTTTTTAAAATATTTTTTTTTTATATTTAATTTCGAAATTTCACATGGGGCTAGCCATATTCTTCATTTCCCAGGGTGCCACAATCATGTGACCTGTGCTCTGATAAACCTCAGTCACACTTTACTTCTGTGCTGCAAGTTGGAGTGATATCCAAGTCCGGCTTGGGACTCCTCCAGTTACATGGGAGTAGGAGAAACAATAGGTTAGCTGAAAGCAGTTCTAATGTGTAGCGCCGGCTGAAAGCTCAGACTCAGGCACAATGCACTGAGATGGCACCTACACACCAATATTACAGCTAAAAATACATTTGTTTTTTCAAGAATAACATTTTAAATGGCAGAGTAAATTATTTGCTATATAAACAGTGTCATTTAGAAATAAAAAGTACCCCATAAAAATCACGACAGAATCCCTTTAAAGAGGGATGTGAGTATTTGAGGTTGCGAAGCAAGGGTTCTTCTCCCGAAAACCCTTTCTGCGGGTGGGCGATATCGGGCTAATACAGTCGTTTGGCCCTGGGGTATAGGTGGGTATAGGTGTCCGCTGTTTCAGTCTAAGGGATCAATATCGCTAGCTAGAATCGGCCCGTGTATGGCCACCTTAACTCATTAAATCACCAATCACCTAGCCCTGGTCCCCAACTAAATCCAGCAATAAGGACTCTTTCGGCCTCTGGACCCTCAGCTCTCCCAACTGCTAATCAGGTAGAGCACCAAGAGCCTAGCACAGGTCATCCCTAAGGTGGAAATTATTGACCGTTTCTGAGCGATTTCCTTCTATTAGGCCCTTTGGTAATAGACAATATCACTAGAAAATAAAAAAAGTAATAGCCAAGATACTATTTGCTTATTTATTTTTTTTATTTATTTTGAATAAATATGGCTTTTCTTTGTCATTTTCCAGTTTGAAAAAATAAAATAAAAAAAGTGTCCAGTTAAAAAACAATACAGATACATTTTAATGTCTATTTCATTATCTAGACCTTGTCTTTTATGTTTTTCAGTTTATATTTTCCCTTTGAGCAACTGTACCTATTCTCTGTCTGAATATAATTGCTGCCGCCCCCAGCCTCTGTTAACTGCTGACACGACAATATCATTTTGCAATTAAATGAGATCCAGGACAAACACAATGTTAATTTCATAACCTCTCGATGAAAGAGTGCAGGTTTGTAATGCTAACCTGTCAACAGCCTTCATTTAAGCGAGTGTTGGTACAGCGGGAATTCCACCCTGGATACAGACATCAGCAAAGAGACAGTGCGAGACGAGTTTTTAACAATAGGTACAATAGATACGGTGTATGGAATCATTGTGTGACACCTTTATTGCTACCCTAAGAAAATAATATGTTAGACTTTTACAGGACTTACGATGATTCTACTTGTGCCAGCCATTAATCTAGAGCAGCAAACATGTATTATTGGGAAGTGCAGGTGAGATATACGGGCTTTTGTATATAAATACAGTATAGGGAGATATTCACATGGTACCTACGCTCTAAATAATATAAACGCAAACTATCTACTAAATGGTAGTGTGTTGGGGGTTTCCTTAATGGAGAAGGATCTAGGGGTTTTTTGTAGATAACAAGTTGTCTAATTCCAGGCAGTGTCATTCTGTGGCTACTAAAGCAAATAAAGTGCTGTCTTGTATAAAAAAGGGCATTGACTCAAGGGATGAAAACATAATTTTGCCTCTTTATAGGTCCCTGGTAAGGCCTCACCTTGAGTATGAGGGGCAGTTTTGGGCTCCAGTCCTTAAGAAGGATATTAATGAGCTGGAGAGAGTGCAGAGACTGCAACTAAACTGGTAAAGGGGATGGAAGGGTTAAACTATGAGGTTAGACTGTCAGGGTTGGGGCTGTTTTCTCTGGAAAAGAGGCGCTTGCGAGGGGACATGATTACTCTGTACAAGTACATTAGAGGGGATTATAGGCAGATAGGGGGTGTTCTTTTTTCCCATAAAAACAATCAACGCACCAGAGGCCCCCCCTTTACATTAGAGGAACGGAGCTTCAATTCGAAACAGCGTAGGGGGTTCCTCATGGTGAGGGCAGTGAGGTTGGGGAATGCCCTGCCGGGGGATGTTGGGTAGGGGGTTCCTCATGGTGAGGGCAGTGAGGTTGGGGAATGCCCTGCCGGGGGATGTTGGGTAGGGGGTTCCTCACGGTGAGGGCAGTGAGGTTGGGGAATACCCTGCCGGGGGATGTTGGGTAGGGGGTTCCTCACGGTGAGGGCAGTGAGGTTGGGGAATACCCTGCCGGGGGATGTTGGGTAGGGGGTTCCTCACGGTGAGGGCAGTGGGGTTGGGGAATGCCCTGCCGGGGGATGTTGGGTAGGGGGTTCCTCACGGTGAGGGCAGTGAGGTTGGGGAATGCCCTGCCGGGGGATGTTGGGTAGGGGGTTCCTCACGGTGAGGGCAGTGGGGTTGGGGAATGCCCTGCCGGGGGATGTTGGGTAGGGGGTTCCTCACGGTGAGGGCAGTGAGGTTGGGGAATGCCCTGCCGGGGGATGTTGGGTAGGGGGTTCCTCACGGTGAGGGCAGTGAGGGGGTTGGGGAATGGCCTGCCGGGGGATGTTGGGTAGGGGGTTCCTCACGGTGAGGGCAGTGAGGTTGGGGAATGCCCTTTCTAGTGATGCTGTAATGGCAGATTCTGTTAATGCCTATAAGAGGGGCCTGGATGAGTTCTTGAACAAGCAGAATATCCAAGGCTATTGCGATACTAATATCTACAGTTAATATTAGTGGTTGTATATATAGTTTATGTGAGTATATAGATTGGTAGGTGTGGGTTGTATGTGCTGGGTTTACTTGGAAGGGTTGAACTTGATGGTCTCTGGTCTTTTTTTCAACCCTATGTAACTATGTAAATCAATAAAATAACAAAGTATACAAGCATAAATAAGTAACTCAGCATCAATAATAAAATACCTAATGTGGTTTTATTAGTGTTCAGGGTATAGGTTTAGCCAAAAGCAAATTGTTCGTTCGCTCTTCAACCTGCTATTATAATATGCCCCTTTAGTGAATTATGAAAAAGTTACTGTCAGTCACAAAGGGCCTAATAGAATAATACACGGGCCGATAGAAGCTGCCGATATCGGTCCCTTGGACCGACTCGGCAGCTTATCGGCCCGTGTAGGGGCAGAAACGAGGGGCCTGGCCGAAATTGGCCAGATATCGATCGCCCAGGTTAGAAAATTCAGTCGGATCGGGGACCGCATCGGCTCGTTGATGCGGTCCCCAAACTGACTGCCCTATTGCTGCTGTTAGAATTCGATCGTTTGGCCCCAGGGCCAAACGATCGAATTCGCCTACATGTTACCCGATATCACCCACCCGTAGGTGGGGATATCGGGTAAAGATCCGCTCGCTTGGCAACATCGCTAAGCGAGCGGATCTGCCCGTGTATGGGAAGCTTAAGTATAAGGTTTGAATAATTATTAAAGCAGAGA
Organism: Xenopus tropicalis; assembly: GCF_000004195.4. Taxonomy (NCBI): domain Eukaryota; kingdom Metazoa; phylum Chordata; class Amphibia; order Anura; family Pipidae; genus Xenopus; species Xenopus tropicalis. Next base: position 199,507,178 of record NC_030677.2, on the reverse strand, counting down.
TATTTCATATACAGGTATAAGACCTATTATCCAGAATGCTCGGGACCTGGGGTTTTTTCGGATTAGAGATTTTTCTGTAATTTGAATCTCCATACCTTAAGGCTACTAAAAAAAATCATTTAAACATGAAATAAACCCAATAGGATTGTTCTGCCCTCAATAAGGGGTAATTATATCTTAGTTGGGATCAAGTACAGGTACTGTTTTATTATTACAGAGAAAAGGGAATCATTTAACCATGAAATAAACCCAATAGGGCTGTTCTGCCCCCAATAAGGGGTAATTATATCTTAGTTGGGATCAAGTACAGGTACTGTTTTATTATTACAGAGAAAAGGGAATCATTTAACCATGAAATAAATCCAATAGGGCTGTTCTGCCCCCAATAAGGGGTAATTATATCTTAGTTGGGATCAAGTACAGGTACTGTTTGATAATTAAAGAAAAAAATTAAATCATTTTTAAAAATTAGAATTATTTGCTTATAATGAAATCTATGGGAGATGCCCTTCCTGTAATTCGGAGCTTAAGTATAAGGTTTGAATAATTTTTAAAGCAGAGATATTTCATATACAGGTATAAGACCTATTATCCAGAATGCTCGGGACCTGGGGTTTTTTCGGATTAGAGATCTTTCTGTAATTTGAATCTCCATACCTTAAGGCTACTAAAAAAAATCATTTAAACATGAAATAAACCCAATAGGATTGTTCTGCCCCCAATAAGGGGTAATTATATCTTAGTTGGGATCAAGTACAGGTACTGTTTTATTATTACAGAGAAAAGGGAATCATTTAACCATTAAATAAACCCAATAGGGCTGTTCTGCCCCCAATAAGGGGTAATTATATCTTAGTTGGGATCATGTACAGGTACTGTTTTATTATTACAGAGAAAAGGGAATCATTTAACCATTAAATAAACCCAATAGGGCTGTTCTGCCCCCAATAAGGGGTAATTATATCTTAGTTGGGATCAAGTACAGGTACTGTTTTATTATTACAGAGAAAAGGGAATCATTTAACCATTAAATAAACCCAATAGGGCTGTTCTGCCCCAATAAGGGGTAATTATATCTTAGTTGGGATCAAGTACAGGTACTGTTTTATTATTACAGAGAAAAGGGAATCATTTAACCATTAAATAAACCCAATAGGACTGTTCTGCCCCCAATAAGGGGTAATTATATCTTAGTTGGGATCAAGTACAGGTACTGTTTTATTATTAAAGAAAAAAATTAAATCATTTTTATTCGGAGCTTTCTGGATAACGGGTTTCCAGATAATGGATCCCATACCTGTATATTAAAGGGTAATTTTACTTTTTGATAGTGTAGGCAGTAACATTTCTTTTTAATGTGTATGTCTAGAGATTGGCATTTACGCTTTTATCTTGCCAGGCTCACTGACCCCAGGCAGTTATCTAATGGCAGAATGATGGATGAATAGGAACGGTTTATGTATTAGCAAAGGAAATAAAAATCTAACCGCACATTCAGTCATTTTTATTTATTACTTTATAACTTTATAATTTCAACATCTTGTAGAAAGAAGCAACAGAGCAACCTCATACAGTATGGACTTAATATTATATCATTGGGCTACACAAAAGCACCTTTAGTAAACATTATATACAATAACAGCAGTCCTCTACATAAGGTCATCTCTGTCTTTTTATGAGGTTATTAATACAAAACTGAGGATAGTAATAAAATCAAACACCCCAAATGTCATGGAGATGGAGCAGCAGGGATTCTGTCTAGAGCTTTATCTTAAAGTCAATACGTTTTCAGATTGGAAAAATGATCCCCTTAACCTGGCTGCCAGCACCCTCATATCTCTATGGCAGAAATCCCTTCAGCTATAGTGGGTGGTTGGGGGTATTTGCTAGATAATGTGGATGCTTTTAAAGTGATACTGACACTAAAAAAACTACTCTTCAAAATATTAATGTATTTTAAAGTTCCCTATAGGCCATGTTGATCATTCCTCACTGTGGGGGCTGCTTTTGTTAGTAATTGTTACTTGAAGTTCCTAAACCTGACTGTTTTGCCAACCTGACTGTCCCTTCTCAGCCTGTCAGTTATAGCTTCTAATGCAAATGGACAAATATGGCTGCCCCCTCATAGCGGAACATGGAGGATCTGATAGGTAATGTAAAAGCATTGGGCAAATACTTTTAAAGGAGAAGGAAAGGTCAAAACTAAGTAAGCTTTATCAGAAAGGTCTATGTAAATACAGCCATAAACACTTACAGTAATGCTGCACTAAGTCCTCTATCAAAAGAAACACAGGATCATCCTTAATTCCAGTGGCCAGAGTCTGCGCAGTTCTCTCCTCTCTCCCCTCTCCTGCTCCCCCCTCCCACGAGAATGCTAAGAACTCCCTCCGGCCCCCGTTAGGAATGTGTGATCTCAGCTATAACGGCTAGACTGCAGCCAGGAAGCTACTTAAAATGGCAGCTGCTATCTAAAGCAAACGGAGAAAGCTTCTAAAGCTTTTTACTCAGGTATGGTAATGGTTTCTGCAGAATAAATATATATTGGCACGAATGTGGCAAATCTATTAGCAGCAAAATGCCAAAATGACTTTCCTTCTCCTTTAAGGCAAAATTGTAAATAGCATGCTAAGACAATGTTTTGATAGATGTTAAAAAGGTTTATTTTTTTTTGGTGTTAGTACCTCTTTAAGACATTATTGATAAACCCTTGCTATAAGGAAGTATTCTGATGAACTGCCCCCCCAACCAATGTGTATAGAATATTTCATTTCACTTACTTGAGCAGAATCATAGTCAGCATGTATTTGGTTGCCAGGGTTGCTCTTTTTTTGCCTTTGCCTTGGCCTGAATATTAAGCAAATAATTTAAAAAACAGAATATGAATATGTTAATTGAAACCATATACGTGATTAGTAGTCATTTATCCGAAATGGAATTCTTTAGCCTTTCCGTTCTAGAGAGGAAGCTTAGCAGTTGGCTGTAGCACCATCGGAGATAGCCGGAGGCGTCTCTTTTGAACATGGCTGTAGCTGAACATTGGGAGAGAACATTTTTACATTGTTTTTAGGATCAAAGGGGCTTTATTCCCCCCAAAAATGGTTCTGTTGCTTTTAATCTATATGTTGAATAGATCTAATTCGAGTCTGATTTTGACAGGTATTAAAAAAAGAAACGTCAGTTGAATTTCTCACTTTCCTCCGTCTACAATTTACTTACTCAATGCTGAAAATTCCGCCTCTTTTGAAATGCATAGATATCACGAGAACCCCCCTGGCTGAGAATTCTGTCATTTGAATGCTCTCGCTGTGAAGAACCCTTTCCGTATTGAAATATCTCCATGACCTTGTTATCTAGCGGCAGCATATCCTCTGCTGGGCCAGGGTTTCTCTGAGTGCAAGCCTAATTCCAAGTGCATACAATTATAGGTGTATTCCTATTTTGATACAAAAGCATACAGTATGTGTTGCTTCTGTGATTTAGAATTGTTGCATTCAATTTGGATTCTCATTCATATGGGACTGCTCAAAGTTTCATAGTTTTGCCTTAGATTCTAAAATCTTCATCTTTACAGAAGTTATGTTTTGTAAACGCTTTACAGTCGGCATTGCGCTGTCTTTGTTTTACACCACTTTTTTCCTATTCACTTCTTTTGCTTGGTTGCATTAATTCTTCTCCAGATTTGTTTGCTGTTTAGCATTAGCATTAAAGGAGAAGGAAAGGGAAAAACTAAGTAAGCGTTATAGAAAAGTCTATGTAAATACAGCTATAAGCACTTACAGTAATATTGCAGTCCTCTGTCAAAAGAAACAGGATTTCTTGTCTGTTTTCCTGTGCCAGAGACACGCCGCTCTCTCCTCTTTCCCCTCTCCTGCTCCCCCCTCCCTCAAGAATGCTAAGAACTCACTCCCTCCCCCTTATTAATGTGGATCTGAGCCAATCAGCAGGAAGCTTCCTCATAGTCTTACAAACTGAGCATGCACGCTGGTCTTGGTGCAGGAGTGAGGCATTATGGGAACTTTCTTTACACTGCTCAGTGTAATTTTCCTGGCTCATCTGAACAGGAGAAATATGGGGAGACTTAAGGGCACTATTGAGAGAACTGAAGGTATGCCTGCAGCTTGAGATTAACTCTTTATTAGCCTTTCCTTCTCTTTTAACAACCTCTTCCAGGATTTTATTAGAATTATACCTCAATTACTATTAATTATCTCATATCATCAAAGTGAGGGATTATTAACAGATATCCCTACAAAACACCAGAACTTAAAGACAGCAGGATGTATGAAAAGTTGTATTTTTGTTTGTTGGATTATAAGTTATCATTAGTGATGGGCGAAATAATTCAGTAGGCATGGATTTGCGATGAATTTCCATATTTCGCCATAGGCGTATTTATTCATGAAACAGACGGCAAAATTTGGCGTGGAAAAATTTGCCCGCATCAAAAATGTACTGTGTCAAAAAAAAAAAAAATTGCCGAATGCGGAAAAGAACTTGCAACTTGCATCGTTTTGCAAATTTTTTGCCGTTGCACAAATCTTTTCAAAGATTTGCAAAATTTTCACCGAAGCTAAACGGGACAGATTCGCTCAACGCTAGTTATGATTTAATTGCAAACGAGAACTCCAGGGATATATTTATCATGCTGTGTAAAAAGTGGAGTGAAGCATTACCGGTGATGTTGCCCAGGGCAACCAATCATTTCTAAGGGATGGGGGAGTGAGTTTTATGAATTCTTATGGGAGGGGGGAGCAGGAGAAGGGAGAGAGGAGCAGACTCTGGCCTCCTGGGAATGAAGGATTTTTCTGAGAGAGGAAGTCAGACACCCTAGAACATGTTTACAAAAAAGGAGACATGAAATCCTGTGTTTCTTTTGATAGAGCACTAAGAATCTGGGTACTTGGTTAAGGACTAATGTGTGGGCTGTAAGACCTGCGGATGCTTGCTTATAGGCAATACTTTTTCCCATTCTCATAATAGGAAAGGGTTTATATTTGTTACAGACATATCTGAACATGCGATTTACTGCATTATGTGCCCTTTGGCCTATATTTTGTGAGTAAATGTGTAACATCTTTTGGTACCCGTATTCGTATTCATTTGGCATTAGCCAATGGAAAGTCTGATATTACCCTAGGAAGGGGAATATCGCTTCACTTCCCGTCTCTACCCTGACCACAATCCTAGGTGGATCGAAACGCGTTGATATAGGTACCGAATAAAGATCTGTGAACATCTTATGCAGACCTGAAAGCCGTGAGTGCTTACAGCTGGGATAAAGTGTTTGTGAAGGGAAACTGGGTCATGTTCATGTAATTGCTTTTCTAGCAAATTGCCTTTTCAGCAGCCAATGACATGCAACTTGACCTCTACTCCCAACTGATATCTCAGTAGCATCAACTGCTACCTGGGGTTAAAAGGTAAAAGATGGCTTCTGTTTACAGATCCTGCCTAAGCCTTTAGTTTGATCTTGATCTTCCTGTTTTTGACCTGGTTTTGATTCTTGCCACCTGCCTTGTTCTGTAGCCAGTTCCCAACTATGATATTGCCTCATGCTTGCCTCCTGGTTATAATGGAGTAGGTTCACCTGACTCCCAGGGTCCCTCAACAACAGGTTGTTACACTCTTTATCAGCAATCTGTCCTTTTCTTGCAGAAGTCACAGTCAGATTAGGTCATGTACATTGCTGTGTACATGTGCTTAGACAGTGTGTTAGAGCTAACTGTCCTTCAAAATAACAGACTCTGACACAAAGCTGCATGTAGAGAGACAGATTGCTGAGCGTGGGATACTGTAAATTAATTTGATTATTCCAAAAACAGTACAGGCTTTTAATTGGTTATATTTAGAAATACTCTTATTTCCATTAGATGGAGCTGATTGTAATTTTTTTCACAGTAGTCCACCTTTAAAGGAGAACTAAAGCTTAACCAAAGAAGTAGGTCAGAAATGTTTTATATTATGTTTTGTGCTTCTGTACCAGCCCAAGGGACCTACAGCCCTTTAGCAGGGAAGATCTGTGCCTCCAAAGATGCCCCCAGGGCCAGGCATGGATTTGCGGCAAATTTCCACGTTTCACCATTGGCGGATTGTTTTGCGAAACGGATGAAAGAATTTGCCGCGGAAAAATTTGCCGCACATCCAAAAATTGTCACCCGCGCCAAAAGAATAGTCTTGCGTCAAAATAAATAGTCGCAGGCGTCAAAAGAATAGTCTTGCGTCAAAATAAATAGTCGCGTGTGTCAAAAGAATAGTCGCGCATCAAAAGAATAGTCGTGGGCGACAATTTTTTTTTGTCGCGCAACATTTTCGACGTTTCCCAAAATTTTCACCATTTTGCAAATTTTTCGGCAAAGAGAAACGGGACAGATTCGCTCATCACTAGTCACAATACAAGGCTGATTAATAAATAATAAATATTAGTACATGGCAGCTCTGAAACCAGTAAAATTAGCATGATAATTTAATAATCAGCCCTGTAGCACCTGATTATATGACAGGCAAACCTCATTTTTTGCTTGATTATTTGTGACGATCCCTAAGTTTATCTTCTCAACTGCCGCCAGAGTTCACTGAGCATGTGCAGTGCCACTGACACTTATAACAAAATCAAAGATGGGAATCTACTTTGGAGACTTTGGAACATGAGCTGGAATGGCCACCTTCTTGCCTTCTGGGACCATTTGGGTAGAAACATTTAATGCACCTGCAAGTAATTTAGCAAGTGCCCCTTGGGGTTCTTATTTGAAAGAGTTGATTGGCCAGAGCAAGAGGAAGAAGAACAATCCAGGCCCAAATTTGGGATCCAGGAGCCAGACTTGCCAGAACTTTAGTACATCAATAGCCAGGGGGCTGTAAGATACACATAGATCTGTGTTTGCAATGTAAAAGAACTGGTGTTATGTAACAGCTTTCGGCATTTTTAGTCAAAAAATTAATGTTTTTGTATTTTACTTCATTTTAATAAATATAATACTCTAAATGGCCATTATTTCAGCAAATTGCTTTTCTGCCCTTTTACCAAGGTGAAGTAATGTGACTTATCACAAAGGGTACAAAGAGACCAGGCTAATTTTCCAGTTTGCAAAAAGGGCGTTCAATTAAGGATCAAGCATTTATTAAAGGAAACTTTTTGTGCTTGTAGAAGGAAAAAAAAGTCTAAACTCATAAAATCAGACATCTTGTCAATCTGCTATTCATTTGAAAAGAATACATTGTACTCTTGATTAATTGCTACTTTAGAGTAGTTTCTACTTTTATTATTTTTCTGTTTTGCCCATTTTACATTATAAAAACAGTTGGACCTTTTTTAGATAACTATGGTAACCTGATTATCCATTTATTATTCTGGGCCTGGGAATGCAATTTTACTAATCTTGAGCATAATGCCATTGCAATATGGACGTCAGCCTAGGTATATGGAATGATTGCTCATTGTGTGTTAGCAAATAAAGGAAGCTTGAAAAGCAAAATATATGATTTTTTTCCCAAACCAAAGTTTTATATTCTTTACATTTATTTTTTACTCAGTATAAAGGAGCTATTTTATATCTGAGCAAAAAGCTTTTACAAGTATGGAATAAAAGAATTAATAAATAAAATATATATGAAAAAACATAATTAATACATTTATTGGAATTGCATTTTATGGAATGTAGTCATATTTAAAAACACTATAAAATCAATACATTTTATTTCAATATTTCATTTTATGCAAAGTTTTTGTTCTTTAGCACTATTTTTTAGAACAATTCAATGAGTTTAGGTGCAGGCAATTGTACACGGGCCGATTCTAGCTGCCGATATTGGTCCCTTACACTGATTCAGCAGATTATGGGCCCCTGTATGGGCACTAACAATGTGCCTGCCCGACCGCCATCTGGCCTGAAATTGGCCAGATCTCAGGCAGGTTAGAAAATTAGTCGGATCGGGGACCTCATCGGGGGCCTCATTGGCCCCAGGGCCAAACGACTGAATTAGCCCGATATCGCCCCCCAGGTGGTGGTATCGGGAGAAGATCCGCATGCTTGGCAACCTCGCCAAGCGAGTGGATCTTAGCGTGTATGACTACAAGGGCGTGTTTTTCTGCCTCCTAAAGGGTGAAGAGAGACAAAGCTACTTAGTAGCAGCTACTTGTCAGGGCTACAAAATGCCAGAAAATACCCGGCCATAGACAATACTGAGAATTGCCTCTCATGTAGAGACATGTAGCAAAGTGTATTTTCTGTTGATTTTATAACGATTTACAATATATACATCTGCTTTGATATACTAAATGAATCAAATCTTAGGTTTGAGTCAAGTAAAAGCAGCAGATTTGGGGATAGCTATTGTCCAATGTTCAAGGTACAATGTCTTTGTTCTATGTGTAGTGCAGGGTAAACAGAAAACACAGGTATTGTTACCCAGCAAATATCCTTGGAATTAACAAACCGACAGCAGTGTATTGTGATAGACAATACACTCTATGTACAACTTATTATAGCAACAAATAGGCCTTCTACAAAGTTAGTTAGATCTTTTGTTAATGACAAAAGTTTGCACATAATATTGCACAAGTCAGCACTTGGCATTGGGGGGTTTGCTAAGAATTCTGGTATAAAAGGGAGCCTCCACCATATGATAGAAGCTTCACCTAGGACTCCTGAATGAGTGCCAGGACATTTGGATCATCACTTGAGGGTCTTGCACCAAAACCAAAGTTATTGCTCACTAACAGTTTATCAGAAGGTTTTATCATTGGTCCTGCGTATGTGTTAATATTTGTTATTAATGTCAATGAATACAAATGATTAATATTAATAAAGGTTCACCCTATTTATTCAAGATAATTATCAGTAAATTATCAGCACTTGTCATGACAAGTAGCTGCTACTAGTAGCTCTGTGTGTCTTCACCCTAAGACATACTGTACACACGTTGTGGCTCAAATGACTGAAGATAAATCAGATATAAATAGAAGAGAGTTTGGATATAAAAATGGTGGAAAAAATATCAATAACACTAAAATTCTAGACTCAGGATTAATAAGATAGCGTTTCATGCTGGTGCAAGGATCTATTCACTGGGGGGGGACTAAGCAACAGCTCTGTAAGAGAATAACCCAATACAGGAGTGCTAACTCCTCAGGACTAGACTCTATCTATATCTAAAGGACAGCAATATCAATAATATTTTGAACTGGGAAGACAATGGTTTGACAGAGGTGTGAAGGTGTGACATGCTTACTGTGGCAGTATCACATTTTCCAGTACATTGGAAAAAGACCTGACTGACTTGATCACCCTTTCATCCCCTTGTGAGTTTCAGCCAACACCTAACTGAATAGTTCAGTAGAACCAGTGTGATTGGATGTTGGTTAATGTATTGAAGAAGATGCTCAGTTGAGTGGTGAAAGGTTTTCAAGATTCAGATACTTTAGGCAAGATACTTTAGACTTATTTCTACTCGATGCTATCTAATGTTCAACCACCAACTCTTCAGCTGTCTCCCTGGCATCTGAAGAGCGATGGGTGTAGTAGTTACTGATAATGACTTGAAGATCAGAAAGTGGACATCTCCTTCTTCCATTTGTTTTTTCCTTTTTTTATTCTCTCCAGATAAAAGTCCCCCAATGGTGAAAGGTTTTCAAGATTAAGATACTTTAGACTTATTTCTACTCAATTCTATCTAATGTTCAACCACCAACCACCAACTCTTCAGCTGTCTCCCTGGCATCCGAAGAGCGATGGGTGTAGTAGTTACTGATAATGACTTGAAGACCAGAAAGTGGACATCTCCTTCTTCCATTTGTTTTTTCTTTTTTTTATTCTCTCCAGTTAAAGGTCCCCATACACGGGCAGATCCGCTCACTTGGTGATGTCGCCAAGCGAGCGGATCTTCTCCTGACATCCCCACCTACGGGTGGGCGATATTGGGAGAATCCAGGATAATTCTATCGTTTGGCCCGTTATAACAACGGGCATAGGAAAAGTCGGTCTGAAATCAGCCAGATCTCGATAGGGCAGGTTAGAAAATCTAGTCGGATCGGGGACAGAATCAGCTCCCCGGACCAACGTTTCCTATGCGGTCCCCGATCCGACTAGGTTTTCTAACCTGCCCTATCGAGATCTGGCTGATTTCAGGCCAGATATCGGTTGGGCAGGCCCGTCGGTCTAAGGGACCGATATCAGCAGCTAGAATCGGCCCGTGTATGGAGACCTTAAGAGTCCGTTTATAACACTCATGGCTACTTGGATATATAAGAATAGACAATTCCCACCCACCTCTGGCAGCTACTGACTATGTAGGGAACACATTTTATCATACGACCTTCTGGCCAGCAAAAAGTTTTCCTGAAACTAATTGAATTCAAACTAACTGAGTTTGTTTAACAATGTCCCAAAATTAGTAGCGTTAGAATAAAAGAACATGAATAATTTAGAAATGATTTGTTTGCCGCGGAAAATACATTTTATTTCTAGCGCTGTGAGACTCTTCCTAACAAAAATGTATTGCATTATTTAGCAAATGTCAGCAAGGGAACATTCATGGCACATACTGTATTTATAGCATTTTCATCAGGCACCCCTTACCAAAATACACATCTGATAAACATAAGCAATTATTTGAGCGAGAGGTAATAATAAATAACAGTATAAAATAAAAGAGAGAAGAGTGACAGTAATCAAAGTTGTTTCCACGTGCAAGACATTTAATTAATGAGAAAGATTCCAGCCCTTCAGATTTTATTGATGGTGAATAATTAGCTTGTCCTTTAGGCATTTGCTATGCAAAATATTCTCTATGGAAAAAAAGCTACTAAATGCTACATGTTGGGAAACCTTTTGAAATCCCTATAATATGCTGATTATCCCCTGCATAATCCCCTGGATAATATCTTTAAAAAAGCACTTTAAGTATAGTAGCATATCAGTAGTACTTACCCCAAATATTTAAAGTGGAAATAAAGGCTTCCCATTAAATACAGATGTGTTGTGTTGTGGATCTAAATCTGCTCTAGGAAAGCCTGGGAAGGCTGAATTTACTGCACCAGCCTAAAGTTTCAGCATCTCAATAGCAGCAATAATCCAAGACTTCAGACTTGTTACAGGAGCTCCCCATCTTGGAAAGTGTCTGTGACACTGCACATGCTCAGTGGGCTCTGGGCAACTGTTGAAAAGTTGAGCTTAGGGGTCGTCGCAAATTATCCTGCAGAAAATGATGTTGACCTGTCATATGAACTGATTCTACATGGCTGATTATTACATTCTGATGCTACTTGCACTGGTTTCTGAGCTGCCATGTAGTAATTAGTAACATAGAAACATAGTAAGTTAGGTTGAAAAAAGACACACTTCCATCACGTTCAACCTTAATGCCTATGTATAACCTGTCTAACTGCTAGTTGATCCAGAAGAAGGCAAAAAACCCATCTGAAGTCTCTCTAATTTGCAGGAGAGGGGAAAAAATTCCTTCCTGACTCAAAGATGGCAATCGGACCAGTCCCTGGATCAACTTGTACTAAGAGCTATCTCCCATAACCCTGTATTCCCAATTATTTGTATTAATTACTAAATAGCCATATAATGTGACATATGTATTCTATATATACAGTATATAGTGAGTGGGCCCCTAAGCTCAGGTTATACTGTGACATTTATATTGTATATATACAGTATATAGTGAGTGGGCCCCTAAGCTCAGGTTATACTGTGACATTTATATTGTATATATACTGTATATAGTGAGCGGGCCCCTAAGCTCAGGTTATACTGTGACATTTATATTGTATATATACAGTATATAGTGAGTGGGCCCCTAAGCTCAGGTTATACTGTGACATTTATATTGTATATATACAGTATATAGTGAGTGGGCCCCTAAGCTCAGGTTATACTGTGACATTTATATTGTATATATACAGTATATAGTGAGTGGGCCCCTAAGCTCAGGTTATACTGTGACATTTATATTGTATATATACAGTATATAGTGAGTGGGCCCCTAAGCTCAGGTTATACTGTGACATTTATATTGTATATATACAGTATATAGTGAGTGGGCCCCTAAGCTCAGGTTATACTGTGACATTTATAGTGTATATATACAGTATATAGTGAGTGGGCCCCTAAGCTCAGGTTATACTGGGACATTTATATTGTATATATACAGTATATAGTGAGTGGGCCCCTAAGCTCAGGTTATACTGTGACATTTATATTGTATATATACAGTATATAGTGAGTGGGCCCCTAAGCTCAGGTTATACTGTGACATTTATATTGTATATATACTGTATATAGTGAGTGGGCCCCTAAGCTCAGGTTATACTGTGACATTTATATTGTATATATACAGTATATAGTGAGTAGGTCCCTAAGCTCAGGTTATACTGTGACATTTATATTGTATATATACAGTATATAGTGAGTGGGCCCCTAAGCTCAGGTTATACTGTGACATTTATATTGTATATATACTGTATATAGTGAGCGGGCCCCTAAGCTCAGGTTATACTGTGACATTTATAGTGTATATATACAGTATATAGTGAGTGGGCCCCTAAGCTCAGGTTATACTGTGACATTTATATTGTATATATACTGTATATAGTGAGCGGGCCCCTAAGCTCAGGTTATACTGTGACATTTATATTGTATATATACAGTATATAGTGAGTGGGGCCCTAAGCTCAGGTTATACTTTGACATTTATATTGTATATATACTGTATATAGTGAGCGGGCCCCTAAGCTCAGGTTATACTGTGACATTTATATTGTATATATACAGTATATAGTGAGTGGGGCCCTAAGCTCAGGTTATACTGTGACATTTATATTGTATATATACAGTATATAGTGAGCGGGCCCCTAAGCTCAGGTTATACTGTGACATTTATATTGTATATATACAGTGTATAGTGAGTGGGCCCCTAAGCTCAGGTTATACTGTGACATTTATATTGTATATATACAGTATATAGTGAGTGGGCCCCTAAGCTCAGGTTATACTGTGACATTTATATTGTATATATACAGTATATAGTGAGCGGGCCCCTAAGCTCAGGTTATACTGTGACATTTATATTGTATATATACAGTATATAGTGAGTGGGTCCCTAAGCTCAGGTTATACTGTGACATTTATATTGTATATATACAGTATATAGTGAGTGGGCCCCTAAGCTCAGGTTATACTGTGACATTTATATTGTATATATACAGTATATAGTGAGTGGGCCCCTAAGCTCAGGTTATACTGTGACATTTATATTGTATATATACAGTATATAGTGAGTGGGCCCCTAAGCTCAGGTTATACTGTGACATTTATATTGTATATATACAGTGTATAGTGAGTGGGCCCCTAAGCTCAGGTTATACTGTGACATTTATATTGTATATATACAGTATATAGTGAGCAGGCCCCTAAGCTCAGGTTATACTGTGACATTTATATTGTATATATACAGTGTATAGTGAGTGGGCCCCTAAGCTCAGGTTATACTGTGACATTTATATTGTATATATACAGTATATAGTGAGCGGGCCCCTAAGCTCAGGTTATACTGTGACATTTATATTGTATATATACAGTGTATAGTGAGTGGGCCCCTAAGCTCAGGTTATACTGTGACATTTATAGTGTATATATACAGTATATAGTGAGTGGGCCCCTAAGCTCAGGTTATACTGTGACATTTATATTGTATATATACAGTATATAGTGAGTGGGCCCCTAAGCTCAGGTAAGTGACAGCAGCATAGAGCAGGGAATCAGCAGAAAAGCAGATGGGGGCTACTGGGGCATATTTGGAGGCACAGATCTTCCCTGCTAAAGGGCTGTGGGTGCCTTGGGCTGGTACAGAAGCACAAAACATAATGTACAATATTTCTGCCCTACTTCTTTAGTTAGGCTTTAGTTCTCCTTTAAGCACTCAGGCAAGATATTTTATCCTTCAGAGCTCAGTAGATACCCACACAGGGTAACAAAGCTGTATATCTATTGTTCCAATCCAGATGCTGCTGGGGTGTAATCTAGATGTTATATTGCAATACATATCCAGCTGGGAAGCAATCCACGCATAAAGGTCTTACTGTGTTGACATATTGTAGTTCATAGAACAAAACTTGGAGTTCATTTGAGAATTTGTACTTATATTTATCCTGCTTCGCTGCGCTCGCCCTGTGCTGTCATGGCAGTGCTATTTTTTTGCCCTTGGACCACCTTAATAGAAGGTATTGGACAACATTCATACACTGACTATTTTGCATCTTATACCTGACAGCTGCCTTTGAAGGACACACTATATGGCATGGCCCAACAGTGTTATGTATCATATGGGCTTCAGCTGTCAGTCCTTAACTGCTCCTGCCCGACAGGCTGTCAGAAACTATAGGAAAAACCATTCAGCTGTATCTTTTGCAAAAGAAAAAATTGTCATTGTTTTTATTTATAAGCCTTTCATCGCATAGTGGTACCTGGCCGAACTCTGTAGGGAAAACTGGGAACTGACTTATCTGGAAAAGGATTTGACTTTCATTTTCACCAGCGAGTTGCTACAAGCTAGGATCCTATGAGAGATGTACCCTTAGTTCTAAATATATTGCCACCTAGTTACATTGTATGGTCTAAAGGTCCCCATACACGGGCCGACTATAGCTGCTGATATCGGTCCCTTGGACCGATTCGGCAGCTAATCGGCCCGTGTATGGGGAGAGCAGAGAGGCCTGGCCGACCGATATCTGGCCTGAAATTGGCCAGATCTCGATCGGCCAGGTTAGAAAATCCGGCCGGATCGGGGACCGCATCGGCTCGTTGATGCGGTCCCCGATCCGACTGCCCCATTGCCGCCCACATAATCCGATCGTTTGGCCCCAGGGCCAAACGATCGGATTATTTTTTTTTTTACCTAAATGCTCCCCGATATCGCCCACCCGTAGGTGGGGATATCGGGGGAAGATCCGCTCGCTTGGCGACATCGCCAAGCGAGTGGATCTGCTCGTGTATGGCCACCTTAAATCTAATTATTATGGAATATCAATTTTGACAAATCACATATCAGTTTTGCCAAATTTGTGCAAATTAAAGATTGCCATCAGCTTATTAGAGTTACAATGTTACCAAGAAAGCACAATTAATATTAGTTTTTAATATTAGAGATGTCGAGATCCATTTAGACTAGAGGTTTCAAACTCAGTCACATAAGGGGGCAGAAATCTAAAACACAGGCCGAGTCGCCGGACAAATTTTTTTTATTAAGATACGTAGGGGCCCATTTACTAAATTTTTAAATAAATTCGGATTTTTTCTTAATTATAGAACATTTCGAGATGTATGAGAAAATTTCTTTAAAATTCCACAAATTTTTTGTGGTTTTAGGTAAATTCCCATGAAAAAAATTGTAGTTTGCACAGAGAATACGAACATTTCTGAATTCCTTAACGCTTTGTTTACACTTTCATCGGGACCATATTTTTGCCAGGTTTGATCTGTCGAGCGCCATTGAGTCCTATGGAGGGCTTCCAAAGCCAGAACTGTTTTTGTGGTGTTTACGAACTTTTCAGTTAAAAAATTTTGTGACTTTTCATAACGCAATTGTGATATTTTCGTACAAACGATAAAAGCATTGTCGAGACATTTTTGAACTACAGAAATTATCGCGGTTACTTCAAATTTATACAATATCGCGTTTCAAGGCCAGAAAAAAACACATTTTTGTGCCCCTTAGTCTTAGTTGCTATGTAGTTACTATGTGAGGAAAATGGAAATTTTGGCTGGATGGATGGTCAGACACACTCACTAAGTGCCACATAAAACAGCCAGGTGGGCCGGATTTGGCCTGCAGGCCTTGTGTTTGACATATGTGATTTAGACAGGCATTACTAGTGATGAGCGAATCTGTCCCATTTTGCTTCACCAAAAAATTAGTGAAACAACAGGAAAATGTGCTAAATGGCAAAAAAATCGTCTTTTTTGTCGCGCGCGTGTCTTTTTGCGGCACCTGCACCTATTTTGCCGTGACCACAACTTTTTTCGACGTGCGATGAATTTTTCCTAGCCGAATTTTCACAGAAGTTTCGCAAAAGCAATTCACCAATGGCGAAATGTGGAAATTTCGCTGTGAATCCATGCCTGCCGAAAAAATTTGCACATCACTAGTCATTACTGATCTGCAGATGCAGCACCAGGACTAATCCTTCTACCTACAAAATGACTTAAGGTATTCAGTAGTGATGGGTGAATTTGCCCCGTTTCGCTATGCCGAAAAATTCGAGAAAATTTACAGAACAAAGTAAAGTAAATTTAAAGTCACATCGCAAATTTTTAAACATGCAACATTTTACGCGTACATTGACCAAGTCAATGGCCATTTTTTTGTGGTGACTTTTCTTTCTCTGCAACTTTTTAGCCTTGGCGACTTTTTGTCTTGGCGACATTTTTGCCTTGGTGACTTTTTTTTTCTAGTGAATTTTTGCCGCGCTTTCGTCAAAAAATTTTGCAAATGGCGAGATGTGGAATTTTGCTGCAAATCCATGCCTGGAGAAAAAAATGGCGTATCACTAGTGTTCAGCATGTGAGCTTCATGTTGCTATAAGATTGGGTGACGGGTCACTATGGAATGAGGTGGCTACATACATTGTATCCATGGGGTGACCATGCAACCGATTAGTAAATTCATGGTTTGTTTTCTACGTAGATGATGACTGAGTGAAAAGAAGCCTTGTGAAACCTCAAACGGAGCTCTTGGCCCAACAGAAATATAACTGTGTGACTGACGGAATTATTTGGCACTCAAATATTTCTCCTTTATTAGTGTTCTATTGAGCATAAAATTCCTCTTAAGAGGCAATAAATGACTTGCTTCCTTTGTGTGTATAATTAAGTTAAGCCTTTTTCTCGGTTCAGCATTCGGTATACAACTAATGCCTGTGTCTTGCTGATGTTGGAAGGTTGACCTTGAAGGGTCATTTAAGGTCTTTGATGAAGCCTTAAGATGAGGGAAGCAGACAGAAGGCACATGATCAGCAGCAGAAAGACGTGTTTGAGCAAAAGAGGAGTCATCCAGTTCTATATAGAACATTCCAGACATACTTGGGTTTTAAGATCCTGGGATTACAGAATCAGGGTTAGATTGAGAATCGCCTGGGTTCCGCTTGGAAGAAGATTCCCGAAAGCTGGGGGGAACACATTGTTCTTGTGTTGCTACATATTGTGTATTTTGTGGACAAAATACAGGTATGTAGGTAGGACCTGTTATCCAGAATGCTCGGGACCTGGAGTTTTCCGGATGAGGGGTCTATCCGTAATTTATACCTTAAGTCTACTATAAATTCATTTAAACATGAAATAAACCCAATAGGACTGTTCTGCCCCCAATAAGGGGTAATTATATCTTAGTTGGGATCAAGTACAGGTACTGTTTTATTATTACAGAGAAAAGGGATTCATTTAACCATGAAATAAACCCAATAGGGCTGTTCTGCCCCCAATAAGGGGTAATTATATCTTAGTTGGGATCATGTACAGGTACTGTTTTATTATTACAGAGAAAAGGAAATCATTTAACCATTAAATAAACCCAAAAGGGCTGTTCTGCCCCAATAAGGGGTAATTATATCTTAGTTGGGATCAAGTACAGGTACTGTTTTATTATTACAGAGAAAAGGGATTCATTTAACCATGAAATAAACCCAATAGGGCTGTTCTGCCCCCAATAAGGGGTAATTATATCTTAGTTGGGATCATGTACAGGTACTGTTTTATTATTACAGAGAAAAGGAAATCATTTAACCATTAAATAAACCCAAAAGGGCTGTTCTGCCCCAATAAGGGGTAATTATATCTTAGTTGGGATCAAGTACAGGTACTGTTTTATTATTACAGAGAAAAGGAAATCATTTAACCATTAAATAAACCCAAAAGGGCTGTTCTGCCCCAATAAGGGGTAATTATATCTTAGTTGGGATCAAGTACAGGTACTGTTTTATTATTACAGAGAAAAGGAAATCATTTAACCATTAAATAAACCCAATAGGGCTGTTCTGCCCCAATAAGGGGTAATTATATCTTAGTTGGGATCAAGTACAGGTACTGTTTTATTATTACAGAGAAAAGGAAATCATTTAACCATTAAATAAACCCAAAAGGGCTGTTCTGCCCCAATAAGGGGTAATTATATCTTAGTTGGGATCAAGTACAGGTACTGTTTTATTATTACAGAGAAAAGGGAATCATTTAACCATTAAATAAACCCAATAGGGCTGTTCTGCCCCCAATAAGGGGTAATTATATCTTAGTTGGGATCAAGTACAGGTACTGTTTTATTATTACAGAGAAAAGGGAATCATTTAACCAATAAATAAACCCAATAGGGCTGTTCTGCCCCAATAAGGGGTAATTATATCTTAGTTGGGATCAAGTTCAAGGCACTGTTTTACCTTGAATTTTTTTGTAGAGAGATTTTTTAAATTTTATTCAATACAAATTTTATGTGCAAAAATTCTTAAAGTCAAGATTTACTATGCATCTAAACGGCTAAAAATCCAAATCTAACAATTCGCCAGCTAAAACTTGCCGAGATCATGTAGAAGCCAATGGCAGATGTCCCGTACCTTTCCTGGAAGATCCTTCTTTTGTCTCGAAACTTTAGAGGTTTCTGATGCTGGTTTTTATGGCCAAAATTAAAAGAAGTCGTTGTTCATGAGAAAAAGTTGAAAAATTTGGGATCTTTGTGACTTTTTCTGCGACTTTTCTCACACAGACTTTTTCAGTTCAGACTTTTTAGTAAATGTAACACATTTGTGGAAACGGGTGTATTCCATTTTTTTTAAAAAAAATAAGAAATGTTAGAGTTTTAGTAAAAAAGTATGGAGATCCAAATAACAGAAAGATCCCTTATCTGGAAAGCTCCAGTTCCCATGCATTCTGGATACCAGATCCCATATCTGTACATACTGATATGGATTTCTGATATCTGTAGAGTAGTGATGAGTGAATTTTTTCGCCAGGCATGGATTCGCAGCAAATTTCCGCTTTTTGCCATTGGCAAATTGTTTCGCGAAATTTCTGTGAAAATTTGCCAGGAAAAATTCCTTGCAGGTAAAAAAAAGTCGCAGTCATGTCAAATTGGGCGTGGTCATGTCAGAATGGGCGTGGTGGCGTAAAAAAAAAAGACACATATGACAAAAAAAAGAACTTATTCCATTAAACTCAATCAAAATTCAAATTCACATGCTCCTGCCCAGCATTTGCTGCCAGAGAGCTAAGGGAAGGACATCAACGTTTCAGTTTGATTTGTTTTCAAGATTCCAGTTTTTTAGTGCTAAAACTTGCACAGAGTTATGGTTAAAAAACTTCAATGTCTGGTATTCATTAAGTGCAAAAAAACTAAAAACTTAATTGTAAAACTTTACCATCAAAAAGCTAGTGAGTTTCAATAGAAGCCAATGGGAGTTGGCCTAGGCTAAGATATTCAAGCTTTTTATTTGAGTGAGCATTCGATATGCAAGTTTATTTGATTTAGAAAAAGAAATTGAATTCAAAAACTCTAAAATTGATAAATAAGCCTGCGAGTGTCCAGATATGTGTGTGCTGCATTTTATTACCAGGTAATGGCAACCAGGGCAGTGTTGTGGGTTGTGTGTGGTGCGGTCTGGGAGGGAAGACGCTTCAGGCCACTTAAATTCTAAAAAAAATGTATAAATAGATAGATAGATAGATAGATAGATAGATAGATAGATAGATAGATAGATAGATAGATAGATGTACTGCAAAATAGATAGATAGATAGATAGATAGATGATAGATAGATAGATGTACAGCAAAATAGATAGATAGATAGATGATAGATAGATAGATAGATGATAGATAGATAGATAGATAGATAGATAGATGTACAGCAAAATAGATAGATAGATAGATAGATAGATAGATAGATAGATAGATAGATAGATAGGCAGACAGCAAGATAGATATAGATAGATAGATAGATATACAGCATGATAGATAGATCAATAGATGATAGATAGATAGATAGATAGATAGATAGATAGATAGATAGATAGATAGGCAGACAGCAAGATAGATATAGATAGATAGATAGATAGATATACAGCATGATAGATAGATCAATAGATGATAGATAGATAGATAGATAGATAGATAGATAGATATACAGATGATAGATAGATAGATAGATAGATAGATAGATAGATAGATGATAGATATACAGCAAGATAGATAGATAGATAGATAGATAGATAGATGATAGATAGATAGATAGATATACAGCAAGATAGATAGATCAATAGATGATAGATAGATAGATAGATATACAGCTAGATAGATAGATAGATAGATAGATAGATAGATGATAGATATACAGCAAGATAGATAGATAGATAGATGATTGATAGATAGATAGATAGATAGATATACAGAAAGATAGATGGATCAATAGATGATAGATAGATAGATAGATATACAGCAAGATAGATAGATGATAGATATACAGCAAGATAGATAGTTAGATAGATGATAGATAGATAGATAGATAGATAGATTAGATTAGATAGATGATAGATAGATAGATAGATAGATAGATAGATAGATAGATAGATAGATAGATTAGATAGATAGATAGATAGATAGATATAGATAGATAAATATATAGATAGATAGACAGCAAGATAGATAGATAGATAGATAGATAGATAGATAGATAGATATAGATAGATATAGATAGATTGCAAGATAGATAGATAAAAGATATAGATAGATAGTTTTATTGCTAAATCCTTTATTATACACTACAAACATTTTTGTCAATTAATTTAGTAAATGACTTTGGAGCTTATAAGCACTGACATTACGCTACTTAATTATGCTAATCCTTATGATTGCAATTAACCATGGGAAGGAATAAGCTACAGGTACATTGTCAGCTATTAATAGAACCATTATCTTCTGACCAACATGGCTGGATGTGTCACATACCCCTGTACTGAACGTGAGCCAAGTAATTAGGACTTTTTTTGTTTTAAAGGAAAACTAACCCCCACCTTGTTACAGCATCTTGCAATCCTCTAATGTACCTTACTGTGCCACTGTATCAGCAGCATGAATGCGGAGATACTGTATTTAGTGGGGTCTGTGGCCGCCATTTAGACCCCTGCCACTTCTGATTGGCTGTGGATGTTGGAAGCTGACTGCACCATTGTGAGTGTTCTGGGTTGCTTGCCAATTGTGAGAATCCAAGGAGCCAACCGGAAGTGACACAGGTCAAGGTGGCCACTGAGGACCCCTGTTCAGAGCTTTGCACTTTTGCTCAATACGGTGGAAAGGACCAGCTCACCTTACACAATGACATGGGGGGGGGGCCGTTTCTCAAAATTCGAATTTGTGGCATTTTAGAGGTTTTCTCTACCACAACTAAATTTACTTTTTAAAAAAAGCATGAATGTCTGTTCATTTATTAAAAAACATAACAAAAAACACCTTAAAAAAAAACCAAAAACATGGATGCGTTAAAAATGCAAAACCCTCAAATTGCGAAATTGTTATTATTTATATAACATGATTAGCATGCCAAAAAAATATGAAAAACTTAAATACCTTGAAGTAAAAGAACCGCAAAAATGTTGCTTAGACCAACTCCCATTGATTTCTACATGACCTCAACAGTGTTTAGTTGGTGTATTTTTACATTCTCATTTTTTGCAGTTTTGACACTTTTGCCAAAAATGTACTTTTTTTAATGAAAAAAAAATTTTACCACGAAAAAAAATGGGAAAAAAATATGAATGTCAGTAAAAGGGTCCCATAGCGTGAGATGAAAAATCTATAGATAATGAGGCAAAAGTTGGTTTTTGGGGGCAAAGATCAGCAGTCCAGGCAATACATTTTCACTATGGGCCTCTCTATATACAGCAAGAAAGTTGCAATTGTAAAATATTTGTAGTACAGGTATGGGATCCCTTATCCGGAAACCCATTATCCAGAAATTTCTGAATTACGGAAAGGCCATCTCCCATAGACTCCATATAAGCAAATAATTCTAATTTTTAAAAATGATTTCCCTTTTCTCTGTAATAATAAAACAGTACTTGTACTTGATCCCAACTAAGATATAATTACCCCTTATTGGAGCCAAAACAATCCTATTGGGTTTATTCAATGTTTAAATGATTCCCTTTTCTCTGTAATAATAAAACAGTACCTGTACTTGATCCCAACTAAGATATAATTACCCCTTATTGGGGGCAGAACAGCCCTATTGGGTTTATTTAATGGTTAAATGATTCCCTTTTCTCTGTAATAATAAAACAGTACCTGTACTTGATCCCAACTAAGATATAATTACCCCTTATTGGGGGCAGAACAGCCCTATTGGGTTTATTTAATGGTTAAATGATTCCCTTTTCTCTGTAATAATAAAACAGTACCAGTACTTGATCCCAACTAAGATATAATTACCCCTTATTGGGGCAGAACAGCCCTATTGGGTTTATTTAATGGTTAAATGATTCCCTTTTCTCTGTAATAATAAAACAGTACCTGTACTTGATCCCAACTAAGATATAATTACCCCTTATTGGGGGCAGAACAGCCCTATTGGGTTTATTTAATATTTAAAAGATTTTTAGCAGACTTAAGTTATAGAGATCCAAATTAAGGAAAGACCCCTTATCCAGAAAACCCCAGGTCCCGAGCATTCTGAATGTCTGTATTTTAATCTTAGGCCCATTCTACAGTCTTGCGTGTAACCAGGTTGTGCAGACTGACTACTGCCAGCTCTAGTACCAAGCCAATGCCACAATGACTACTTACTGCGCTATTGGGTAGCAATATGTCGGCTTTTCCCTATTCATTACCCTGTCCTTGCACTACTCTGCAGGAAACAGCGCCTTTCAGATATTACAATAAATATGTTTTACAGATACAATGTCTGATTCACACTCCCTTTCACCTTTCCCCATAGGGAGAGGAGACAGTATTGGTTTTGTGTTTTTTATCCAAGGCTATTTCAGACCATGCTGAATAGTCAGCTCTTTGTCACTTTTCATCTTCTATAATATCGGATGTCTGGATACCGTGCAAAAGAAAAGAGACAGGTGCTAGATTGTATTGTATAGGGACAGTTACTCTTCATTAGGCTCCGGACGACAAAGGTTAGAAAAAGGTTTTTGTATTCAGTCCCTGCTTGGCATGTTACTATGTACATCAATGGTTTGCATTTGTATTCCTACATAAATAACAATTCCTGAAATGTTTAACTATTAATAAGCTTTATGTAGTTATAATGTAAATTCTTCTTGTGCCATTAAACTGGCAGAGGTATTCTAGTGTTAACCCCCTTTTTGGCTGCAATACAGACAAGTCCAGCCAGGAAGGATTAGAGCATGGGGGACTCTCTTCCAAAGGATTGGCCTTTGTTATGTGGAAGGATTATTATTATTATTATTATTATGGAGGGTGTTGTTAAACCCACTGCCAGATATAAAATCACGATGGAAAAGTAGGGCTCCAGGAGTTCCAGCAAACTGGAACTAATAACCTTTATTGTCCTAGCGCAGGGGTCTCAAACTCGCGGCCCGCGGGCCATTTGCGGCCCTCGGTACAATATTTTGTGGCCCGCACCAACGCCTTCTCAAAAGCAATGAATGGATCGCGATTTTTATTGCGATTCAAGGGATAATGCAAGGCACGGCGGGCGGGAGCTGCTGATTGCGGAAATGACGTTATGCCATCATAAGTTATTATGGGAAGACGTTCTGTGTGCACAATTAGCTGCTAAGGAGCTAATTGTGCACACAGAACGTCTTCCCATAATAACTGTTATGATGGCATAACGTCATTTCCGCAATCAGCAGCTCCCGCCCGCCGTGCCTTGCATTATCCCTTGAAAGCCAATTTTTTGTGAAATCCCTTATGCGGCCCAGCCTCATCCTGACTTTGCCTCCTGCGGCCCCCAGGTAAATTGAGTTTGAGCCCCCTGTCCTAGCGGAAGGCCAGCTAGGTCTGTTTTTTTGGTGGAAAAATATGACTTTGACGTGAAAAAAGATTTTTTCACAGTTTATTGTGCGTCAAAACCGCAACAAATCTGAAAGCAAATATACAGCAGCTAAACCCTGTCGGGATCATGTAGAAGTCAGTAGCAGGTGTCCCTTTTACAACTGGAAGATCCTTCTTTGCTTCGTGGTTTCAGATGTTTTCAGGGGTCTTTGACCCTGTCATTTGCACGACAATAGTGATGAGCGAAATTTTCCACCAGGCATGGCTTCACTGTGAGTTTCGCCATTGGCGGGTTGTTTCGTGAAACGGGCACAAAATTTTGCTGCAGAAAAAAATTCGTCGAGATCGGTATACAGAAAGCGTTATTTTTTTGACGGGCGTCATTTCATGCATTTCGCAAATTTTCTTTTGATTCCAATCTTTTCAAAGTTTTGCACATTTTGCAGAGAAGCGAAAAGAGAAAGATTCGCTCCTCACTACACGATAATACAAAAAAGTTGTTTTGTGCAACAATATGAAAAAGTTGAGGCTTCAATTTTTTTTTGAATCTTTCACCATTTGTGCTTTTTCAGTTTGGTTCTTTTAGTAAATGATTGGCACTTGTGGAAAGGAGTTTATTTGTGGTTTCAAAAAACTATAAAACCATGAAAATCTGAATGTTGATAAATGCCCCCCTGAGCCTACAAAATCAGTACAACTGAGCTAATACAAGAAACCAGAAACCTGTTATCCAGAAAGCTCCGAATTACGGAAAGCCCGTCTCCCATAGACTGGATTTAAATCAAATAATTCAGAATTTTAAAAATGATTCCCTTTTCTCTGTAATAATAAAACAGTACCTGTACTTGATCCCAACTAAGATATAATTACCCCTTATTGGGGGCAGAACAATCCTATTGGGTTTATTTAATGGTTAAATGATTCCCTTTTCTCTGTAATAATAAAACAGTACCTGTACTTGATCCCAACTAAGATATAATTACCCCTTATTGGGGGCAGAACAGCCCTATTGGGTTTATTTCATGGTTAAATGATTCCCTTTTCTCTGTAATAATAAAACAGTACCTGTACTTGGTCACAACTAAGATATAATTACCCCTTATTGGGGGCAGAACAGCCCTATTGGGTTCATTTAATGGTTAAATTATTCCCTTTTCTCTGTAATAATAAAACAGTACCTGTACGTGATCCCAACTAAGATATAATTACCCCTTATTTGGGGCAGAACAGCCCTATTGGGTTTATTTCATGGTTAAATGATTCCCTTTTTTCTGTAATAATAAAACAGTACCTGTACTTGATCCCAACTAAGATATAATTACCCCTTATTGGGGGCAGAACAGCCCTATTGGGTTCATTTAATGGTTAAATGATTCCCTTTTCTCTGTAATAATAAAACAGTACCTGTACTTGATCCCAACTAAGATATAATTACCCCTTATTGGGGGCAGAACAGTCCTATTGGGTTTATTTAATGGTTAAATGATTCCCTTTTCTCTGTAATAATAAAACAGTACCTGTACTTGATCCCAACTAAGATATAATTACCCCTTATTGGGGGCAGAACAGCCCTATTGGGTTTATTTAATGGTTTAATGATTCCCTTTTCTCTGTAATAATGAAACAATACCTGTACTTGATCCCAACTAAGATATAATTACCCCTTATTGGGGGCAGAACAGCCCTATTGGGTTTATTTCATGGTTAAATGATTCCTTAAGGTATGGAGATCCAAATTATTGAAAGACCCCTTATCCGGAATACCCTTGGTCCCGAGCATTTTGGGTAACAGGTCCCATACCTGTAATGTAACAAAACACTTTCATTTCCAGTAACATAAGCCCTGCCTGGGTTAGGAAGTCTAAAAGGTAATAGAAAGAATAAAGAGACACAGAGAGTTCTACAACGACATAGAGGGATAGACATGCTGGACACTAACCCAATCCTGTTGCAGGGATCTATATGCAGTGGGAGCCATGCAGGCAAACGTTATCAGCAATAACCTTCATTAAGCTTCGGTGCTGTATTAATATGTGGCTTCCATGCCAGTTTACTAAGAGCTGCTTTCTAAGTAAAGACAGCGGCATTAAAGGAACAGTAACACCAAAAAATGAAAGAGCTTTAAAGTAATAAAAATATAATGCACTGTTGCTCTGCACTGGTAAAACCCGTGTGTTTGCTACAGTAACACTACTATAATTTATATAATAAGCTGCTGTGTAGCCATGGGGGCAGCCATTCAAGCTGGAAAAAAGGAGAAAAGGCACAGGTTACATAGCAGATAACAGATAAGCTCTGTAGAATACAATAGTGTTTTATCTGTTATCTGCTATGTGCCTGTGCCTTTTCTCCTTTGAATGGCTGCCCCCATGGCTACACAGCAGCTTATTTATATAAATTATAGTAGGGTTTCTGAAATAAACACACAACTTTTACCAGTGCAGGGCAGCAGCACATTATATTTTAGTTACTTTTATACACTTTCATTTTTTGGTGTTACTGTTCCTTTAAACAAGCACAATTCCATCTACTTTTAGCATTCCAAATCACTTGATGATTGATTATACCAATATCCGATCAGGTTTCATTAAACCTTGTCTACTTTCTCGAAGAGGAACTTGGAGCAATAACGTGTCTAACACTGTGCCACTAGAAAAGAGTTTTAAAGGGGACATATTGTGTAGAAAACTATATTGTGCCAATGACTTGTACTCCTCTAAATATAGAAGGAATGTGTTTTAAAAAGTAGTGTTTCCAGCTGGTTTATTGAAATTTGTTCTATTTCCTGCTGCCTCCATTCCCAGGCTGTGCAGGGGGGGGGGGGGCTCTACGCCCACTGCACTGTAGGAACCAATCAGCAGCTAGGCTGGCCTGATAGGGAACTGAAGGTTTTCTTTGCTTTGCTGTGATTGGCTCTCCCGCTCCTACTGTGCTGCGGTTAGGACATGCCCATCCCTCATTTGAAACCCAGACAGTGACCATAGTAGATCTATAGCGTGCTCCAATAAAGGGGCCATTTTTACTCTGGACTCTGTGCTGAACTACTCAAACAGATACCTATTGCGCCACTGGAGGTCTTTAGTGTTGCATTATCTTGAATTCTTGATGTACCTGTCATTCTCCTTGTATTTATGCTGTCTCCTCCCTTTCCTCCACCCACCTCATTACCCCCATGTGTTTCCTATCTGGTAATCTTGACCCTTTATAAGCCTGTCCCTAACCACTGCACCTTGCTTGGTCATAAAGCTGTTTCTGTGACCCTGCGCTGATTCCCTTCTTCCTGTGATATTATCTCGTGACCCCACCTTCTGGTTCCAAGCTCCAGATTCCGTGTCTTGTTCCTGCTCTCTGCCTTGTTCCAGTTCTCCGGTGCCCTTGCTTGTGCTGTTCTCAGATTCCCCGGTTCTGACCCTTGGCCTGTCCTCGACTCCATTTTGCTGCTAGCCCTGACTTTCGGCCTTATTTTGGAAGTCTGATTTTATTTAAGTCTGTATATCCATAGTGTGCACTGTTACTTATTTTCACTTCGCTAAGTTTATGAAAGTTTCCTTTCATTGATCATCATGGCCTCTGACATCAGTTCCATGGTATATGGTTACACTCCGGGTTACCCAGTCTTCAGGCTCCCAACTTCCTGGTACTCCATAGCGTCTCCTCAGGGAGATCGTGACAGTATATTATTCATAATTGACTACAAGGTTAGAGGTTTTTTACTTTATCCTATACAGTCTCCTTTAATGTGAATAAAGGCACTTATCTCTAAACTTACCCCAAGCAGAATGTTGTGGGAAGGATGGAACTCTGTACTTCAGTGACACAACCATCCATTACTGTTTGAGAAAGTGTTTTATCTTC
This sequence comes from Xenopus tropicalis, assembly GCF_000004195.4. Classification (NCBI taxonomy): domain Eukaryota; kingdom Metazoa; phylum Chordata; class Amphibia; order Anura; family Pipidae; genus Xenopus; species Xenopus tropicalis. The sequence continues at coordinate 199,479,324 of NC_030677.2, read as the reverse complement.
CTTTTTGTTCTCATTGGCTTTATCAGGCTCCCTAGACAAGCGATGTGTCTGCGCGGTTCTCTTTGTGCATCGCTCTTCTTTCTGCCGAGGAACAGAAGATTAATGTGGCAATGCCATAACAATAGAGGTTTGCCACTTGCAATTTTAGTTCTTGCAGAGGAAGAGATGATGTTGTATATTTCACTTTCCTGTAATCTTGGGACAGGTTTACATGCAGTATTTATCACTCCTTCTCCAGGAACAGCTTAGGGCTTTATCTTGTTTCTTCCTGCAGTCTTGTTTCTAGCGCTTATAAATCATATTTCCATTCTGTGCGCCTACCCACATTATATTTCTATGGCAGTGTTGTATCCTTCCTAGTTTATCAATGCACACACTTGTCCATACATTCCTTAACGCATTACTAGCTCTAGCTAAATTAATGTAGACCACAGTTACAGTAGCGCCCATGAATATGTGTATCTGTCTTTGTGCCTTCTGTGATTTTACAGACATAGGAGGGCTCAGTTACATCCACAAGTGCAATTTTGAGTAAAATCTCCATGTTTTTTTCTCACAGTGTAGAGTTTTTTTCCCCAAAATGCAAGCATCATTGCAGGCGTTGCGTGGCACAATTGCATCCTATTCAGCAAAATTAACGCAACTGCAATTGCGCAGACGTCCGTCTGGCATCATTTAGATGTTTGGCACGCAAATGACTTTTATAACCGCAAAGACTGGGTAATCTTTAACGCTATTAAATAAATTGCTATTGGATATAATATGTGTATTATTACAACAATAAAATAAAACAAAGTGCAAACAATTATATATAAGAGTTAAGCATTTAATTATCGTGGGCATACACCATATGATCACATTGTTTGACAAAATGACTAAATGAGTGGATCTTTTCACCGATATGCTCACCTAAGGTGAGCGATATCAGAGGGCCTAACGATTGAATTATGATGGGAATAGGAACAGAGAGAGGAGCCTATCAATGAACCAATATGGTCCACAATCTGATGGGAAAATGAAACCTGCCCCATTGACATCTGTCTAATTTTAGGGCAGATATCATATGGGTAGGCCCATCAGGGGTCATGGGCAGATAAGCTGCTGAATCGGCCTGAAGGACCCAAATCGGCAGCTGAAATCAAGATTTCAATAGTCAATTTCTGGCCGCACAATCTTCTGCACTTCTTTGCATAGAAAAACTGCTGAAAGCCCAAAGATCCAAAAGAACATTGTCTCTTTATAGTTTCTTTTTGTCCAAAGATGCATTTGAGTAGGTCAATTAAAGGACTGAAACATCCATCCAACCTTTGTTCCCTTTGTGTATCTGTTTGACGTGTGACAAAACAGGAGCATCAAGCATGTTTTTCGGTTTTAAAAAATCAACTTTTTTCCTTTTACCCCAGAAGGCAGGGCCACTTGGATCTACTAGATCTACATTCATTCAGAATGAGAGGAGTCACCTGGAGCATCTGAACAGAGATCAGGAGATCAAGCACCATGGGAAGCTTTTTTTATAACCCATCCCCCTTGCCAGGTTTCTCCCAGCTAAAAACGCCCAATCCCTTCCGTGCCACATCTCATTGACTGCAATAGAATTAAATATAGAAATAGGCTAATATCATCTTAAAACATACAAAGGCTAAACACAGTTGGAGAAACTGCCCCCGAGACCCCTAAAATTGCTGCTTCCTGCCTTTGCTTAACTGTACCTGCTCTTTTCCAAGATGCTAAGATAAATGTGTTTCTTATTGTTGATCAGACCATAAGAATGAAGAATTCATATGATATAATGATATTATTCATGTTTATACATGTTTTAATTTGAAAATTATGATTAGACCAGCCTTATGCAACACAGTTTTATTGATGTTCATTCTCTACTCTTCCCAGGAAACATATATTTTTTTACTGTTTTGTATTGTAGTTGTTGTTATTTTTATTGTTTTATTACACATTTTGAGTTTTTTTTGTCTTTTCTGGGAAAGGAGGCTTGTTGTAGAACAGGGGTAGGGAACCTATGGCTCAGGAGCCAGATGTGGCTCTTTTGATGGCTGCATCTGGCTCACTGCCAAATCTTTAATAAAAAAAATTACAGGGGGCGTGGCCTGTTCTCAGCGGATAGAAGACGTGTTCTAAGGCATAGAACACGTCTTCTATTGGCCGAGCGCAGGCCACACCCTCCTCCGCATCGCATCCAGCATCCTTGGTACCCATCCTACCTTGCCCCGCAGCATCCCCGGCCGAACAGGCCTGAAGCCGCATCAGCCTCCACAGGCAGCTGCAAATCGAGGCCCGGCTTAAACATATTGTATGGCTCTCATGGAATTACATTTCAAAATATGTGGTGTTTATGGCTCTCTCAGCCAAAAAGGTTCCCGACCCCTGTTGTAGAACATAGGAAGAGTTTTTTTTGCATAGGAATAATATGGGGAAAGTCAATTTATCCTAATCCGGTGGGGAAAAAGATCATTTTTAAGATGAGATGTAGAAGAAATATAAAAAATGAGAAACTGTCCCAACAGGAACATATAATTGGTTAAAATAAAAAAATATCAATGTCTTATGAAGCACACCATCTATTATACAGTATGTGACTATGTGATGAGCCAGCACCAGTATGAAACTCATCCTGCTCTCTATGCTCTGTGCCTTCTCCGCTCTTCTGCTCATTCTCCGTTGCTGTCGTAACATTGACCAATGAAATGTGAATATCAGCTTTCCTGGATTCCAACTTTGCTTCTCTCTAGGGTGCCAAGTAGCAAGCTGCAATAAATTATGGGCTGGACAGAAATCAAATTTGGCATCGTACAAAATAAAGGTAGAGAGAGTCTTAAATGATACATTTGTCATGGGCAATGTATGCCGACATATTTGCTAGGCAAATCCTCTCATGTTCAGCTATTCAAGATCTGTAGAGTTTTACAGTACTCAAGTTTTTTTTTTTTTTTTAAAAAGCATGGTTATTGGTCTAATAACTCGGGGGAAAAATAGACATTATACAATTATTCAGCCCTTTCTGCTTATATGAGGCCCCTGGTGGGATTGCTCCACATTTTGGAAAATTGAGTTGATATGGTGCAGTTTGACATAGTTACAGTTTATTCCCCTTTCCCAGAATACTTGTGCCTTTGGAGGCTTCTCAAAATCTCACACACACTTATGTACAAGCAGTGCATCAATACCAGTGCAAAATATGTATATCCTTGTAAATTACTATGTGCATATGCCCAACAGGTGGCTTATGGCAAGTATTAGGTATGGGGAACCTTTGTACCTATAGCTTTGCACATTGCAGCTCACTAGACTCAATAAGATGCTAACATAGTACAAATCTATTCTGAATTGTGTTTTATAGACTAAACATTTGTCTTTTTTGTGCCTTGCACCACACAGTTTCTAAAAGAGTCCCTGGATCTTCCATTCAGCTTCTGCCAAATCTTTTCTAATTTACCTTGTTGACTTAAACTGATTAGCGCAAAATACCAGCCTTGTCTTGGGTTTTCCAGGAGATCCTATTAATTCACAAGTGGGGTATTAGTCAAGTTCAAAGGATGGATGACCTTTCTTTTGATCAGAGTTCTCTTCCTAAGAGGGATCAAGCAGGGATATTTCACTCCCATGGGCCAGGTCTTCATCTTCTCAAAGAAATGTTCTATTTGAGCAAGTAGAAGGGCAGAATCAAAGCTTGCAACTGATTATCTAGCAGTGCCCTAGGGGATCTAGTTTAGCCTCTTTCACAATTATCTTGGCAACTGAACACAATCTATAAACTTAATTTCTGTAATGCGTAGATTTTGCTGGAACCCAGGTTAGATAATGTGCTCATATCATCTGACAAAACTGTAATAAGCAGCAATGGGCCTCTCCAGAGAAAGATGTAATAATTGTCAAGCAGTTTAGAATATGGCTAAGGTAGTCTGATTAAGCTACTGTAAAAGCCATAGCTGATTAGACTTAGATTAGACTTATATTGCCAGTCTAGAACGACAGAAGAATAGGGATACAGCAAGTCTTATGTTATATGCACTCATTCAGGGTTACTAATTATGGATTTAGTGCATGACTTATTAAACTTAAATAATGTCATATAATAAATAGGGCATTTTAATCCTACTTTGCCTCATTAAACTAGGGTCGCCAACTGTCTGGTTCAAAACCTTTTGTCTGGTTCTTAGGTTTGTTAAAAAGGAGAAAATCCATCCAATCACACAGTGCGTGGTGTTGTAGCCCCATCCATGGTTCTGCCCCCAACGTCACAACCCTAGTGGATCAGCCTTTTCTCTTCTGTTTCTATGCAGGTAGAGACAACACAGAGGGGCTCATTTATAAACATTTGCACCTGGGCAGTAACCCATAGCAACCAATAAGTGGTTAGATTTATCCAGCCAGCTGTAGGTTGAAGACTGAAAGCAATGACCTGATTGGCTGCCATGCATTACTGCCCATATGCAAATTTGCCCAGTGTTTATAAATGGGGGGATTTATTTTCTTTCTGGGATACAACAGAAGCCTATCTTGCTTTGTATTCTGACATCCTTATCACTTTAATGCCACTGCATGGAAACATAATGGCAGGTTAAAGGGACACGGTTGATTTTTTTTTTCCCCAATGATTATATTTGTTTATGTGACTATTTAGTGTAAATAGATTATATATTTTAGATCTTAAAATGTATTGATAGATTTGATTCGTAGACCACGCAGCACAAACCACAGCAGAAGAGCAAACGAACAGCAGGTTTAGATTTCATATATATTGTATAGCTGTTTTGCCCAGAGGTCATTTTATTTGTATTGTTTTTTCATAGCTTATTGCTTCCTTAAATGGTAATAACACAGCGATCAATCAGATTGGCAGCTCGTGGCAACTGCCATATTTTGCAGAAATACATTCTGACGTTGCATTAAATCCTCAAAAGACTTCTCTGTCACTTGCTGCACATATAGGGGCCCATTCACTAAAGGTGGAAATAGCAAAAGGTCACTTGTCTGACTTAAGATGCAATTTTATTGTTGTTATTTTTCGGTAAACCATGTACAATATTTTTTAGCATGCCATATTTTAATTGATATGCACTATGTTTTTATAGCACGCAATATTATCACGTGCTATTACCCAGGTAACCGTTACTTTGTGTAAACTACCGTTCTGAAAATTACCATTTCCCTGAAAACTTCGAGAATGCATCACTCTAGGGCAGGGATCCCCAACCTTTTATACCCATGAGCCACATTCAAATGGAAAAAGTGTTGGGGAGAAACACAAGCATGGAAATGGTTCCTGGGGGTGCAAATAAGAGCTATAATTGGCTATGTGGTTGCCCCCTATGTGGACTGGCAGCCTATAGAAGGCTCTGTTTGGCTTTACATTGGGTTTTATGCAATCAAAATTTGCCTCCTAACCAGAAATTCAAAAATGAGCCCCTGCTTTGAGGCCACTGGGAGCAACATCCAAGGGGTTGGGGAGCAACATGTTGCCCCCGAGCCACTGATTGGGGGTCACTGCTCGAGGGCGCTCATATACCTGATTCTCTTCTTCAGATTCCAGAAAAAATCCAACTGCAAACTCCATTTTGTCACCGCAGACGATCACGAACTGCAATGTTGTTTAGTAACGCCTACTCCTCGGAGGTGTTAAATTTCACAGTAATTATCGCCATATTTTATGCTTTTAAGGCTTCAAATATGTCAGTAAATTATGTGTTAGTATTATTTCAATAGATAATTATCGCAATGCGATGGACATAGCGCTTTGGATAATTGAGATTTTTGTGCATGCGATATGAGTAGTAACGCATGTGAAATGACCTTGATGAATTGTTACTTAAAGATAATTTTTGAACAAATAAAACTATGCGTTAAGTGATAACGACCTTTTGTGAATCAGCCCCATAGTGTTTTATTGCATTAAAAATCATGTTTTCTTTACTCCCTCCAGAAATTACTTTTTTACATTGGGACACTATGCAACTGCTACATTTCAAGCCGATCAATACTAAGGGGCACCTTTATGAACGCTCAAGCCTTAGGGCTCGAGCAGTCGCATCCCAAAACCACGGGAACTACCGTGTGGTTTTGGGATACGAATGCTCGAGTCCGAAGGCTTGAACGTTCATAAATGTGTCCCTAAATGTTGGGGTTCAAAGACCATTAAAGAAAAAGGAGAGTCATTTTGGCATTTTACTGCCACATTAGTGCCACCTAGAACACTATATTTATTCTGCAGAAAGTTTTACCATACCTGAGTATAGAGCCCTAGAAGCTTTCTCCATTTGTTTAAGATAGCAGCTGCCATTTTAAATAGCTTCCTGCTTGCAGTCTGGCTGTTATAGCTCAGATCACACATTCCTAAGGGAATGGGAAAGGAGTTCTTAGTATTCTTATGGAAGCAGAATAGCACCACAAGATTTACATTTCCATTTGCAGCAGACTGTAGCCAGTAGTTTATGGATGTTGAATTTCCAGATAAGAGATCCTATATCTGTAATGAGTAAGTAATGGTAGGGTTGTTTTGAACAAAGCGCAGCATGCGTCATAGCCCTAAGGCTAACCATTCTTATTCTCACTTATCCTCATGTTCCTGGAAGGCTTTAGGGAGGAATTCGTTGGAAGGAGGCAAAATTAGTCAGAATCTTTGTGCTTGCGATGAATTATTAAATTCCTTAGGGACTGAAAAAAATTCTAAATAAGGCTTTGCAAAATTTACATTTTTTATTGTTCAAGACATACAGTAATTTCCATACATACTTATCATGCTCAACATCATTTAATTGACTTTGTGTTAATCCAGTGAGTCCACAAAGCATATCAGTAATAGGAGAAATGCCCAGATTTTCTTATTTAGTCTCAAAGAGCAGAAATCCACAAAATGTGCAGTAGCGTTGATGATCCCCATGTAAGGCGCCCGTTCCCATTCGGAGCCAAACCTCATCTTCTTTGGCCAGTTTCAACACGGCGCTGTTTCCAGAGGTGTCCTGCTTCCCTTTGGTCTCATAGCTGCAATGGAAAGTGAATGAATAACTGTCTCAATCATGGGCAAATTTTATATATAATGAAAACATTCTCCAGCTTAAGGGAGACCTATAGTGCCTAAAAGCTCAACAAAGGATATGGCTATACCAAATGCTATACCTTATGCTTTGGTCTTCTTTACTAGCCCAGTGCTAAGACCACTATAGCCCTTTAATGAATATATGTGCCTCTGAAAATGACCCAACTGTATAAAATACATAATTACTAGCCATGTTATTTTGTTAAAGCTTTAGTTGTTCTTTAAAGAGATAATAAATGTCTATGTTATATACCTATGTTGTTCTCCAATCTAAATATTCCACACAAAACCAGTCTAGTTTTATAAAAGATATCATCAACTCCATGTATTAACTTAAGGTCCCCATACACCTTAAGATCTGCTCGCTTGGCGATATCGCCAAGCGAGCGGATCTTCTCCCAATATCCCCCACCTACGCTTGGGCGATATCGGGAGAATCCAGGCTAATTCGATCATTTGGTCCTGGGGCCAAACGATCGAATTATAACAACGGGTATAGGCAAAGTTGGTCCGGGGACTGCATCAACGAGCCGATGCGGTCCCCGATCCGACTAGATTTTTAAACCTGCCCGATCGAGATCTGGCCAATTTCAGGCCAGATATCAGTCGGGCAGTCCCGTCGGTAGTGCCCATAAACGGCCCGATTAGCTGCCGAATCGGGCTAAGGGACTGATATCGGCAGCTAGAATCGGCCCGTGTATGGGGACCTTTACCTACACACATGCACATGTTCACCAGTTGGTTTTACCCTAGACTTCATGTATATGAGGACAGCACTACACCAGAAACATCTATATATGTGTGTATATATATATATACATTTAAGAGGGGCTTGGGTGATTTCTAGAACAAGCATAATATCCAAGGCTATTGTGATCTTAAGATCTATAGTTAGTATAGGTATTAGTCTGTCCCTACGTATCATGTATGCCCAGCTTTAGTTATTTCCTTATGTCAGACACCTCAGTATGCTTTATTTGTAAGGTAGAGCAATTGTACTGAGAGTATGACAAATAAGCTTTGAGAAAAGAGTGAGTAAAGAACATACAGGTATCTTAATATATTAAACTGAGCTGTAACTGTGAAATACAGCAAAGGAATTAGTGTCGAAATATATACAAGGATAATTAGAAACATCTCTGCAAGTCATGGAAATCCAGAATAGCATCAGCAGCATTCAATCAATTGTCTCCAAAGAAGACACATTGAATTTCAAGTTGGAATAAATTATAATGAAATTGAATTACCAAATCACAAACCTCGAACCCAGCAGCACATTAGCATGAAAAGCTCCAGACTGAACGGACAGCTAAAAACAGTTGAAATAATGGAGTAGTTGCCCTTAAGAATATCTATGAAGAGATTACTTTGCTTGGCTTATCTGCATTGTGGTATAGTGTAAATTAACAACATGCAGAAAATCACAGGTAATTTAAACCTTACAGTAAATTCACAGCACAAACTGTGGGGAAATAAATAGGAAAAACAAGGGACTTTCTTCTGATTACAAAAGTCACAGGTTGTGGCAAAGCAGTGGATGAAAAAGTGGTCTCTAAAGGCTTTGGGTAAGATTATGGGGCCCATTTATCAGTGTACGATCGCTTCCGGTTGGAGCTGCAGAGTGCCATTGAGCCCTATGGGAGACTTTCCTTGGGCCGGGTTGGAGCTGCAGAGTGCCATTGAGCCCTATGGGAGACTTTCCTTGGGCCGGGTTGGAGCTGCAGAGTGCCATTGAGTCCTATGGGAGACTTTCCTTGGGCCGGGTTGGAGCTGCAGAGTGCCATTGAGCCCTATAGGAGACTTTCCTTGGGCCGGGTTGGAGCTGCAGAGTGCCATTGAGTCCTATGGGAGACTTTCCTTGGGCCGGGTTGGAGCTGCAGAGTGCCATTGAGCCCTATGGGAGACTTTCCTTGGGCCGGGTTGGAGCTGCAGAGTGCCATTGAGCCCTATGGGAGACTTTCCTTGGGCCGGGTTGGAGCTGCAGAGTGCCATTGAGCCCTATGGGAGACTTTCCTTGGGCCGGGTTGGAGCTGCAGAGTGCCATTGAGCCCTATGGGAGACTTTCCTTGGGCCGGGTTGGAGCTGCAGAGTGCCACTGAGCCCTATGGGAGACTTTCCTTGGGCCAGGTTGGAGCTGCAGAGTGCCATTGAGCCCTATGGGAGGCTTTCCTTGGGCCGGGTTGGAGCTGCAGAGTGCCATTGAGCCCTATGGGAGACTTTCCTTGGGCCGGGTTGGAGCTGCAGAGTGCCATTGAGCCCTATGGGAGACTTTCCTTGGGCCAGGTTGGAGCTGCAGAGTGCCATTGAGCCCTATGGGAGACTTTCCTTGGGCCGGGTTGGAGCTGCAGAGTGCCATTGAGCCCTATGGGAGACTTTCCTTGGGCCGGGTTGGAGCTGCAGAGTGCCATTGAGCCCTATGGGAGACTTTCCTTGGGCCGGGTTGGAGCTGCAGAGTGCCATTGAGCCCTATGGGAGACTTTCCTTGGGCCGGGTTGGAGCTGCAGAGTGCCATTGAGCCCTATGGGAGACTTTCCTTGGGCCAGGTTGGAGCTGCAGAGTGCCATTGAGCCCTATGGGAGACTTTTCTTGGGCCAGGTTGGAGCTGCAGAGTGCCATTGAGCCCTATGGGAGACTTTCCTTGGGCCAGGTTGGAGCTGCAGAGTGCCATTGAGCCCTATGGGAGACTTTCCTTGGGCCGGGTTGGAGCTGCAGAGTGCCATTGAGCCCTATGGCAGGCTTCCAAAATCATGTCAAGTTAGAAAGGTTTTCCCGCCGTTTATGATTGTTTGGATACAAAAATTTAGTGACTTTCGGATCGCCAATATGATATTATTGTGAGTAATACGATTTTTTTGTAAGCATTTTCATGACATTTCCGATCATTAGAAATTATCTTATCTAATCCGAATTTTACCCATTTCGGGATTCAAACTTGTACTTTAATTAATCTGACCCCTAGGGTTAGATGATTGCTGTACTGGATACTCATGTAAATAACTATAGCGATTCTTACACTGAGGTAAGGGGAGATACTATTTTGTGTCGGAACCAGACTTGAGCTTTGGTTGGGTAAACCACAAATACCTGTGGGCTGTGTTTGTTAAACTACAGCATCCTGGGAAATCTGGAAAACATGTCTGATAAAGGAAAGATCATCCCCGTAACATGGTGGCATGGAAATCATTTTAAAGTGAGGACAGGGGGAAAGAAAAGTTTGTCCTCTGAGTCCCGTCCTATAGTAATTTACCTTGGATCTTTTGTAAAGGTACTGTAGGAGAAGGTGACACTGTAAGTAGAGGATATCACTGAGGTGGGATGAAGCTAAGATTTGCCATGTATGTAAGTTATTCAATGGCACAAGTACTGTGGTCAACTATGAAAGGTTTACCACTTCTGATGAAGCATCCAATAGAGCAAAACACATCAGGAGGGGGTGACTATTTTGCAAAAAGTTGGAAGTTAAATAATGAATGCTCTTTGGGAAAGTTGTGACTGAAATTGAAAATTGCCCCTAATCACAAACTGGACACTGGAGGGCAAGGGGAAGAAGTCAGGATGGGATGTGGCTCCTTCCCTTAACATATTTGGAAGGTGCTAAAACAATGAAGGCAGGAATTAGGTATTGAGACATTTCTTCAATGACTTTCTTCAAAGGAAACAGTTGCACAAGGTGTTAGATACCTGTTTCTTGTTGTGCTAGCCTTGGAGGCTTGTGTGAGCAAGTTGATGGAAGATACAGTAGCATTAAATAGCTGAATAGTTCTAAAATGCCTGGGACATTCTGATAACAACGCATGGCTGTCTTTGCATGGAAAGCTCTTTGTGTGGAGTAATATGGAACATTTTAGCATCGTCAGTAGGAAATGTCCTTGGTCATGCACTGGTGAGGAGACTTTGGAGCATGTTCTACGGGAAATGTTCTACCAACTATGAGAAAAGGGCATATTGCCTTATGACGGCATTATTTACTAGGGGTCATTTACGTTTTTGCTTTGTCCTTCACTTTTCTGAACTGCAACTAATAAAAATATTTTTGGTTAGATTTTCTTTTTCACTTTGAGGTTTGTTTATATATAGACATAGTATAGATATTTTGCTTATGTCCCTTTTTTTATTTTTGATGTTTGAATTGCAATGTTTGTTTGGATATTTTTTTTGCAATAATATTTATTTTTACCAAAAAAAAATTCTGTGGGTTTGGGAACCAATGGCGTGTTGGGGAACGGATAATTATGGGTATTTCCTGATTTTCCTGAACAGCTAGAGCTAGTCATGAAAATGTCTCTAGATGGTTATAATGAATGTTTTTCTCATTAATATAAAGATGGAGGATTGGGTAAAATTCCTTTTAATACCCAAGCTGCTGACTAGTAGAACAGGTTACACTGTGGCCCTCTTCCTTAGCTGGGCCCTCACCGTGTGCTGGAGGAAGGGGAATGGAAGCTGAGCTGTAGCTCTTAACATACAAATACTTAGGCACCAGTCATTCTTGATCCTTGAGTATGATGAATAGTGAGGCAATACGTAATGATATAGTAAAGTATAATATAGTGGTATAGTAACAGAAGCAGGTATGGAGGATCAATTGTCATTACCCTTAGGAGACAGAATTTGCAAATGCTTAAGTTTACCAGTAAAGAAATACCCTTTAGGGGTCAAGATCTCCTCCAGTGGAAGCCTCTCAAGGAGTAGAATTAGCGTGAGTTTCTTCCCACCTGAGTGTACCTATTCTTCAGGCATCATCAGGCAGAACTACCTGCTAAACTCCTATCCACTGTGGAGCTGATGGTGCCCTTGCCAGCAGAACTATCTACTATCCACTGTCTAAACCTATTCGTCAGGACTACCTGCTAAATACTTACCCACTGTGGAACTGATGGTGCCCTTGCCAGCAGAACTATCTACTATCCACTGTCTAAACCTATTCGTCAGGACTACCTGCTAAATACTTACCCACTGTGGAACTGATGGTGCCCTTGCCAGCAGAACTATCTACTATCCACTGTCTAAACCTATTCTTCAGGACTACCTGCTAAATACTTACCCACTGTGGAACTGATGGTGCCCTTGCCAGCAGAACTATCTATTATCCACTGTCTAAACCTATTCTTCAGGACTACCTGCTAAATACTTACCCACTGTGGAACTGATGGTTCCCTTGCTAGCAGAACTATCTACTATCCACTGTCTAAACCTATTCTTCAGAACTACCTGCTAAATACTTACCCACTGTAGAGCTGATGGTGTCCTTGCTAGCAGAACTATCTACTATCCACTGTCTAAACCTATTCTTCAGGACTACCTGCTAAATACTTACCCACTGTAGAGCTGATGGTTCCCTTGCCAGCAGAACTATCTACTATCTACTGTCTAAGCCTATTCTTCAGGACTACCTGATAAATACTTACCCACTGTGGAACTGATGGTTCCCTTGCTAGCAGAACTATCTACTATTCACTGTCTAAACCTATTCTTCAGGAATACCTGCTAAAGACTTACCCACTGTGGAGCTGATGGTGCCCTTGTTAGCAGAACTATCTACAATCCACTGTCTAAACCTCATTCATAAGTCCCTTTCCCCAACTTATCTTTGTTATTCTCAGCTAGACTGGACTTTGGCAGATTCACTGAATGTTCATTATATATATATTAAGGGCAGAAAACAGCATTGGTGCCAGACCTTGGTCTTCCTGAGTCAGTGGGGCAAGTTAACTCCCTGGATCCCCTACAATAATACCAGTTTATATATACTGTAAGATATGAATTTATTCTCAAAAGTAATAACTTTCTCAGTCTCACACTTTTTATTGAGAAAGATCAAGACTTATTCAATTATTTTGCAGGAACAGACTGAAATGCAGTGCGTGCACAAAAACAGATAACGCCAGAGAGACTACCTGCAGTTAAAATGAAATTGTTAAATTGCTCAAGTGATCGAAGTTACTGAAAGGGAATTGTATGCTTTAGAATTTAAAAAGGAATCATATAAGGGGGAAATAATAACAAACGTAATGGACCAATCAATGAATATTGATGTCTTGACATAAAAGACATAAAAGGGGTGGTATTTTATAGAATGACCAATTCTAAGCAACTTTTCAAATGGTCTTCATTATTTATTTGTTATAGTTTTTGAATTATTTGCCTTCTTTTTCCAACTTGTTGCAGTTTTTAAATTGACCCCAGCACCCAAAAACCTACATTTTTATAGGTATTGTTACTTTTTATAACTTTTTTCTCTGTTCGGGCCCTCTCCTAATAATATACCAGTCTCTCATCCAAACCACTCCCTGGTTGCTAAGGTAACTTGGACCCTAGCAACCAAATAGCTGCTGAAACTCTAAACTGCAGAGCTCCTGAACCAAAAATGAAATAACTATAAAAACTACAAATAATGTGAAGACCAATTGCAAATTGTCTCAGAATATCACTCTCTACATCATACAGCAGATACAAGGTATCCATTATTTTATTGGTTCCAAACTGTAAGGCTAACATTCTTGGGGGGCTTGCAGCAGTGTTAGGGGGGTTAGCCTGATGCCAGTTTTTGGTGACAGTTAAGGAGAATGGACATTTGTTCTCCATGATGTTTATACAAGTAACCTACACACAAAACAACTTGCTTGGTCTGCTTCCAATGCACCTGAGCATCTTTGTAGACCTGGAAATGTACCAAATTATTATTATTAACCCCTTTTTTACTGTAATCCAGACAAGTCAAGCTAGGGTGGGTTAGAGCATGGGGTACATTGGACTCTCTTTCCTAGGATGGGCCTTCACTATGTGGAAGAGTTATTATGGAGGGTGTTATTGAACTACACAGCCCACTGTCAGATGTAATACACTAAAGGTAAAAGTAAAAATACTGGAGAACAATTTCATTTGTCCAAGACATATGATCCAAGGCAGGGTTATCAATACTCACAAAGTAGTTTGTAGATTGTAAGCTCTTTTGGGCAGGGTTCTTTTCACCTCTTGTATCAGTTATTGATTGCTTTATATGTTACTCTGTATGTCCAATGTATGAAACCCACTTATTGTACAGCGCTGCGGAATATGTTGGTGCTTTATAAATAAATGTATTTATTGGGCTATTAAGTAAAACAAAAGTCTCTATCTAGAACAGGGGTGTCAAACTCAATCACATAAGGGGGCCGAAATCTAAAATACTGTACGGTCAGGCACCGTCACAGTGCAGTCAGGCGATTGGTGCTACACGATCAGGTACAGTCACCAGGGGCCACATAAAACAGCCAGAAGGGCTGTATTCAGCCCGCGGGCCTTGTGTTTAACACATGTAATCTAGAAGCAAAACATGGCCCCCTTTTGAGTCAAAAGCATATTAGCCTGCAGGTTTAAAATTCCCTAGATGTGAGCAGTGCATTGACACAGGGTTTCCATAGGCCCCCATATAATCAGCCCAACTTGGCCAGGCACATGTAGATAAAGTGGGCAGAAATCGGGAAGCAATAGACCCACTATAGGATACCTTGAAATGTGAAGCATGGAGAATACAAATGTATGACGAGGGGGGGGGTATAAGAAACAAGGATATATTTTGGTGATGATGGACAAGGGACATGCTTAGAAGGAACAGACTGTGGCCAGCGATGTAGAGGAAATCAAATCAATAACTAAATCTCGGCAGTGAGCCTGGGCGGCTGGAATGTTAGTGGCATTTAGTTCCAGTGATGGATGCATCTGTTACTGTAGCAGATGTTAAGGGAGAAAAAATTAAGACTTTAGATGTAGAAACTCCTCAGTATCAGTACAGAAGGTGCATACGTGCCACTGCAATAATCAGAGAGGGGAAACATCAGGAAAGAGGGGAGGGGATGTAGATTTGGGTAGCACTACCATACAGTTAGCATTGCCTACATCATACTAAAATGTAATTAAAGGTGAAGGGGACCTTAAAAGACCTAGGAAAGTGCTACAGGCAATGTGATACAGTTCTATAAAACCCCACAATGCAGCCTACACACAAAACACCCCATTGACACAAGTTGTGATGGACACACTGGGTCACAGTGGAGCTCTTGGCTCTAAGGCAGCCTTTGCTATATGGAAGCAGCCGGCACGGTTACTTACGTTATACACACAGACTGGGGCAGAGTTTATCCATGAACCTGATAATATATTTAGCAAACAACAGAATTAATAATTTTGGTACAGAGTTGTGTTTTCAGGCTGAAGTGCAATCTGAGCATAAATAAAGGTTTTATTGTGTGTGTGACTAAACATTACTGCCTTAGTAAGGTCAGTTCCATCCACTGAATCTGTAGTGAAGAAATTACGAACTTTGTTTAAATGTGCTAATAAATATACAAAGGGTTGTACCTGTACATGCTCACGATGGTGTTCCCATTATGCATGAGATACACATACACATCCTCAACCTCTTCATGCTTCAGCATATGGAATGTGAAGAAATATATCCCTGTATGAGAGAGAAGCAAGAAAACCAAGAGTTTAATTGAATAAATGCAATAATTAAGTGTATTACTCCCATAACAAAGGCCCCATTATATTCCCAAAACTCATTTATATTGATGTTTTGTCCCTCGGAGCAAGTGGGGAAAGAGGTTGGCTGCCACTTCTAAGGCAATGGATGACCAACTGTGTACCTGTGGAATTATCAATCAGTTTCTTATTATTGACCCATCAACTGCAGACCCATTAGACAGAGATGTCCATAAAAGGAGGGTGAGTTGGGATATTTGTTTCAATTGGCAAATAAACAGATTTTGTCATATATTCCAACAATCTATCTCACAAAAACAAAGAAATTCTGCAGCGTCCATAAATACCAAAGGGCAGACTTATCAACTTATCAATCATTATCTAATTTACACTTAGGGGCTGATTTACTAAGACACGATTTCGAATCCGAATTGGAAAAATTCCGTTTGGAAACGAACATTTTGCGACTTTTTCGTATTTTTTGCGATTTTTTCGGCGTCTTTACGATTTTTGCGTAAAAACGCGAGTTTTTCGGCGTCTTTACGATTTTTGCATAAAAACGCGAGTTTTTCGTAGCCATTACGAAAGTTGCGCAAAGTCGCAATTTTTTCGTAGCGTTAAAACTTGCGCGAAACGTCGCGCCTTTTAAGTTTTAACGCTACGAAAAAGGCGCGACTTTGCGCGCAAGTGTTAACGCTACGAAAAAATCGCGACTTTGCGCAACTTTCGTAATGGCTACGAAAAACTTGCGTTTTTATGCAAAAATCGTAAAGACGACGAAAAACTTGCGTTTTTACGCAAAAATCGTAAAGACGCCGAAAAAATCGCAAAAAATACGAAAAAGTCGTAAAGACGCCGAAAAAAATCGCAAAATTACCGATCATTACGAAAAAAACGCAATCGGACACATTCGGCCCGTTCGTGGGTTAGTAAATGTGCCCCTTAATGTGACAAATGAAAATTATACCTTTTATACATTTATTTCAAAGGCTAGATGGAATTTGATAGGATTTCAGAAAATCATGGCAAAAAAACAAATTTAAAAAGTCTGGCTGCTAAAACTGGGTGAGTTTCTATATAAATCAATATGAAGTGAATTTGCAACATTCGAGACATTTATTTTAGAATTCAAGACAAATAAATAATGTCATATTAGCCGTGACGTTGGGGGTTTTGTAAAAATGCTAAAAGTTGTGGGTAAAAAAAATCTATTTCAACTCAGCTCAGGATTTTGTTTACACTGGAGGTCAATTGCTTGAAAACACAACTTTCTACCCTTCATTTTAAATAAATTTATCTTGAAACCTTGAACTGGAAAACAACTTGAAAAATACACCTCCCACTGACTTGTACATGATCTTACCAGGTTCACGTAGGAACTAACTGCACAGCTTAAGGGCTATTTTACTCCAGGAATCCAGTGCTCCATTGGAGATGTTGGCTTCATAAGGAATAAAGGAGAAACCCAGACCAGCTAAAGGGGCCTATATAACCTATATAAAGCCATCCGTGAGTATATTCCCAAGCTGGAAATGGCAGAATGTGTATTTACACTGATGAAAGCTGACAGCCACATGTCACTCAGAGGTCAGAAACAGAAGGTTACATTTTCAGTTGGCTCAGTCAGACATCAATCAGATATCAAAAATTACCCAACGGTCTAAACCAAAAATAAATGAATAAAGGAGGTTTTGAACTCTGAATATTGGAGTTGGTGCTGTCCACTGGTTTTTGGATCAGTCAGGCATCACCGTGTTATCTTCTCACACCTTGGGTTTGTGCCTTGAGAGCTTCTGACCATTTTGTCTTGTATTTTACATGATGGGATTAACTTCACCCTGAAAGTGTGTGATTAACTTCCCCTTGAAAACGTGTGAAATAGAAAATCTCACGTTTTTCAAGAAACTTTTGTACAATCAATTTACAAATTATTAGGAGCTAGTGATAAGCGACTTTTTTCGGCAGGGATGGATTTGCAGCGAATTGGCAAATTATTTCGCAAAAAATCCGCAAAAAAAAGACAAAACAAGTCGCACGTCAAATGTGTTACGAGGATTTTTCACAATTTCACAAATTTAACTGACGTTTCACGAATTTTCCGGAGAAGCAAAATGGGAGAGATTCGCTCATCACTAATCGGAACTATAAATAAATGCATCACTGCAATCAAAGAGTTTCTAAATCTACTTTTACCTTTTATTTTGGTTTGAGTGGTCACTCACCTGTAACTGGGGCTGAGAATCTGCCAGTCATCACATCAAAAAAATTTCCGACATTTGTTTCAACGCTGCTGAAAATGATGCCACTATTTATGTTGCTGAAGTGGGTTGCCATGGAAGCCATAAAAGCTACCTGTGAAATAAATGCACATGAAGTTACTCCTTATGTGGGGCTCAGTGCTCCATTTAATTTAATTTAATACATCAAGTCCCTTATGTTACATGGGTTCATGGAAAAACTGAATACCCCATTCAGGCAATGTTATCGTATAGAGAGCTCACATTGTAATTCCTTTCCGTACTCTAGTTACTCTAGTTACCATGATAAACAAGCTATTGATAGTAAGGCTGATACTTTATAAAAGACTTAACAGGGCAGCAATGTTCTAGCGAGTATTTAATTTTACAAATCATTTATTAGATTAGAAATCCACGTGAACCGGCTGAGATAAAGTCATTTGTGAGCCTTTGAAAAATGTTGATATGGCAAGTAGTGATCGGCAAAACTTCGCCAGCGAAATAAACATCCATAGACTCCGATGGCTGTGAAAAAAATGTTGCACAGTAAAAAAAAAACATTGCGCCCATTGACTTCAAAGCAATTTGCAAATGTTCGCTGTTTCACAAACTTTTTGGTGAAGCAAAATGAGGCAAATTCGCCCATCACTAGTGGCAAGCTGTATTTTTTTAACATTTTATCGACACATTTAAGTTAGAGCGTGGGTCCTCAAACTTTGGGCCAGTTCATGGTCCCTCAGCCTGTTGGGGGGCCGGACTCTAGTTAGTCCTCAAACTGTGCCCCCCCACCCCCACTGTGTCCTTACCCCTGGCTACTACCTGTCTGCCTCAGCGCGGTCTTCGGCCACTTCGCGTCATCACGTCCCACTGCCCGATGCTAATGACAGGCGTCGTTATCCCAACCTGAAAACCCCTACAGATTCTGTCCCTTTTCAAAGAATAAAACCATATCAAACATTTCTTTGTTTTCAATTATTATATTTGTAGTATTTAGATCATTAGCCACAGTCACATGTAAAAAGACTTGGGGAGCAACATAAGGGGCTAAGATTGGCTATTAGGTGCCTCTATGCACCCTATCAGCTTACAGGGGGCTTTATTTGGTAGGAAATCTTGTTTTTATTCAACCAAAACTTGCCCCCAAGTCAGGAATTCAAAAATAACTCCCTGGTTTGGGGGCACTGAGAGCAACACCCAAGGGGTTGGGGAGCAACATGTTGCCTCTGAGCCACTGGTTGGGGATCACTGCTTTATATAAATATGAAGGCTACAATAGCCAGTGTTATATCCCAGTGATATGGGGGTTATGTCTGATAGTTACCTCTTTCAGCTACTCACTATGTTGTATTTCTAACAGTACATTGTGAGACAGATTAAGAAAATCTGAATTTCTCAGCTCAGAATGTTCCTCGAGAAGGTACCTGTGCTAGGATGTCATCATGATATTTCACTTCTATTCTACTTTCTATTGATTTGACCTGTCGGACTAATTGTGCTGCTCACTGATTGTCACAGTCCTGTTACGCTGCAGTGGTGCTGGCTCCTTTTATATCTAATTATCTCTTATTCTACCTTTCTTCTTCATGGCAGAGAGGCTCAGCTGCCAAGATAATAACAGGGATTTTCATTTTTATTGACTTTTTCCTCCCACGTTTGAATGATATATCTCAGTACGTGGGAGCATTGCATTGCTCTTTATTTATGTTTCAAGTTGGATGCACAAGTGCGATTAAGTAGTGATCAATTAACTGGCCTGTTTTTCTTAACAATACTATCTAACTCATTTAATACTGTCACTGGCAAGTTAAATATCCCTTATTTTTGTTTTGTTTCCCTTTAAACTGCTCATACATAGGCCAATGTGTCTGTTAGCTAAGTCAGGGATCCCCAGCCATCTTTACTTGTGAGCCACATGGAGATATAAAAAGTGTTGGGGAGCCACACAAGCATGAAAACAATTCTTTGGGGATGGCAAATAAGGGCTGTGATTGGCTATTTTGTAGCCCCATGTGGCCTGCAAGAGGTTCTGCTTGGAGTAAAACTGTGTCTCTGGGCTTCCAAAACTTGCCTCCTAAGCAGAGATTTAAAAATGGCACCTACTTTGAGGCCACTGAGAGCAACATCCAAGGGGTTGGTGAGCAACATGTTGCCCCGGAGCCACTGGTTGGGGATCCCTGCTGTAAGTCATTGGCCTCAAGTGGCAAATGTTTAGATATTGTCAGATTTTGTGATTAAATACTGCAGAACTGATCTGTTCATTATGGCCAATGGCCCATCCCAAAGGACATGCGAGTGGGCCGTGCCTGATGGCCCAGATGCAAAGGCAGCCACCTGGGAACACTAGCACTACTGAAATCCATAACTAGACTTGCAAAAGTGACCAACACGTCCCACTTAACAGTTTCTACTAAACTTTTCCCCACAGAATATTGTTTAGCCTAAGGGAAATACATAAGGACCTGAGTTTTACATTAGGGGAAATGTATGTACAGAAAACAAAATGACTTAGGGACTTTTGGGATATAAAAAAAAAAGACATCGCCCTACAGGCAGCCATTGGGTATTAAAGGGGTGGTTCACTTTCTGATTAACTTTTTAGTACTGTATGTTAAAGAATGAGCAAGTGTTTTCTTTGGTCTTCTTTTTTGTATTTTTTATCGTTTTTGAATTATTTGTATTCTTCTGACTGTCTGCACCTATAGTTTAACTTTTAATATGATGAACAACCTCTTTAACCTGTGCCCTTAGGGAGGGAGGTACTCATTTGCCTGATTGTAGTGTGAGTATTTCCTGTTTGCTTGTGTATAAAAGGAAAGGAAATTCTTCTTCCTTTCTTTGGACTCCACTTACGCAGGGGGTAGTAGCGTTGGGTTGGGGGGGTGTGAGGTGAATAAAGATCTTGATGCTAATAAAGAAGATTAAAGCCCTAAGGTAACCACAACTATAGTGAAGTCAGTGAAAGGCTACAGTTGGTTCAATCGAACCCCAGGGTGTAAGAAAGTCAGAGATTGTTACTAAGAACAGCTTTTTGCTCCACCATAAAGAAATACTATGGGGTTGACCCACACCTCTACCAGCTTACCCTAAAGTTCAAATGTTAGGGATGTGTTGTTTGTGTCTAAGGCTGATGCCTTTACGCTGTGTATTTTCTCAGCCTAAAAACGCCGCACAAGCCACACAGCCCCTGACTATGGCGTTTTTCAGCCTAGTACTGGTGACGTAGTAACGTTTCCCATGGTGCTAATAGTGTGAAATAGTAAAAAACGCTGCGTATTTCCGCTAGGAAAAAAGAACGTAGCCGTTTCCCATGGTGCTAATAGTGTGAAATAGTAAAAAACGCTGCGTATTTCCGCTAGGAAAAAAGAACGTAGCCGTTTCCCATGGTGCTAATAGTGTGAAATAGTAAAAAACGCTGCGTATTTCCGCTAGGAAAAAAGAACGTAGCCGTTTCCCATGGTGCTAATAGTGTGAAATAGTAAAAAACGCTGCGTATTTCCGCTAGGAAAAAAGAACGTAGCCGTTTCCCATGGTGCTAATAGTGTGAAATAGTGAAAAAAACGCTGCGTATTTCCGCTAGGAAAAAAGACCATCAAAAGTCCATCAAGTTCAACCCATCCAAGTAAACCCAGCACACACAACCCACACCTACCAATCTATACACTCACACTCCTTCGAGTCTTTTCAAGTTATTTCTATGGATGATGATATTGTGCGTTTTTCAGCCGTTTTTTTTAAGGCATATCACCTTTATTTGCTCCCAGACTGCAGGACAAGCAACTGTACCTTCCTATGTATAGAGCTGTATGGCTAAGGGATGGCCAATGGGTGCCCCCTAGTTTGCACATTCTGGTGGTGCCAGACACAGAGGAGCCCTGTGCTTACTGTATGGCAGGCATTACGCAAAGGGCTGCCTTGTACCCATAACACCTTGCACTTTTTTTCTCAGATTCAGCATATGGTCCAAGCGTAGCCTGCACTGACACCCCACAGGAGCAAGCGCTGCATGGGTGGGTTCTGATTTGGGCAGTTTTGTGTCCATGGGATTAATAAATAAGGCCTTAGCTACACCTGAAAGAAATCTATCTTCTAATCCTCTATATATCTTTGCCTACGCTTCACTCACTCAAACATTAATCCTCATTAATACACACAAATATAAATACTGCTTGTCTAAATAAACACCGTTCTGCTTATTATATTGAGAAGGACACAAGGTACAACCATGTCCATCCTGGTTAGAGTTGTAAAGCAAATCACTAATAAGATATTGACTGTTAATCTCCAGCCAGCAATATTTGCAGATCCATTGTCTCAGCACAATAAGGGAGAACACTTACTGCATCCTAAGTTCTGCCTTTTAATCACTAACATACACGGCACACAATAACCCTGTCATATTAGCACTGGCGCGAGGCACAGGGGGGGAGAATACTCCAATTCTCATGTATGAAATAAGGGTGTTTATATAAGTCATTGTTGTTTTGCACAGAGTGTTCTTTGACTGCCCTTGGCCTTTCGGTTTCCAGTCACATACAACGGACCTTTTTCATTGTAAATTGTGAAAATATAACTTGATGCATAATGATCAGAATAAATAAATATGGGTAAGTGTTGGTTATTTTGTCTGTCAGTTGTAATTATGGTGTAGTCCTAGACCTTGTGGAACTGGGTAGAGATATAGAACCGGGCAAGGAACCTGTGCTACACCAAGAATGTTAGATGTGTAGTGCCAACCCTGCGCTAGGGCTTAGCAACCTGCCCCTAATTTCCTACCAGAGCGCTGGTCTTTACTGGGGGTGTAAACAGGGGCGACTACAGAGTGTCCATTGCTTTGGGATTATAGGCAAGTTATAGGTAGCAAGAGCTAGTATAGTAACTCAAGGGTAGCAATAGTAGTACTGTATATCAGTGCCCCCCATCCAGCTGCCCTTGGGTTGTGGAACTCCCAGCACCTACCAACAGCTAAAGGCCATGATGCAATCAGAAAGGGTTATATTTGCTCTCTTGAGTATAATTGGCCAGGCCTAATATTTTTTGTGGTTGTTCCTTTCTGCAGATTATGAGCGCAATAAAAGCAGAAAAGGTAAAAGAAAAATTCCATTCACTAAAGGTGCTTGTGTCAATATGTGCTCCTTGCACGTCCGTGAGGAACCCCCTACCCAACATCCCCCGGCAGGGCATTCCCCAACCCCACTGCCCTCACCGTGAGGAACCCCCTACCCAACATCCCCCGGCAGGGCATTCCCCAACCCCACTGCCCTCACCGTGAGGAACCCCCTACCCAACATCCCCCGGCAGGGCATTCCCCAACCCCACTGCCCTCACCGTGAGGAACCCCCTACCCAACATCCCCCGGCAGGGCATTCCCCAACCCCACTGCCCTCACCGTGAGGAACCCCCTACCCAACATCCCCCGGCAGGGCATTCCCCAACCCCACTGCCCTCACCGTGAGGAACCCCCTACCCAACATCCCCCGGCAGGGCATTCCCCAACCCCACTGCCCTCACCGTGAGGAACCCCCTACCCAACATCCCCCGGCAGGGCATTCCCCAACCCCACTGCCCTCACCGTGAGGAACCCCCTACCCAACATCCCCCGGCAGGGCATTCCCCAACCCCCTCACTGCCCTCACCGTGAGGAACCCCCTACCCAACATTCCCCGGCAGGGCATTCCCAAACCCCCTCACTGCCCTCACCGTGAGGAACCCCCTACCCAACATCCCCCGGCAGGGCATTCCCAACCCCACTGCCCTCACCATGAAGAACCCCCTACCCAACATCCACCGGCAGGGCATTCCCCAACCCCACTGCCCTCACCGTGAGAAACTCCCTACCCAACATCCCCCGGCAGGGCATTCCCCAACCCCCTCACTGCCCTCACTGTGAGGAACCCCCTACCCAACATCCCCCGGCAGGGCATTCCCCAACCCCCTCACTGCCCTCACCGTGAGGAACCCCCTACCCAACATCCCCCGGCAGGGCATTCCCCAACCCCACTGCCCTCACCGTGAGAAACCCCCTACCTAACATCCCCCGGCAGGGCATTCCCCAACCCCACTGCCCTCACCTTGAGGAACCCCCTACCCAACATCCCCCGGCAGGGAAATCCCCAACCCCACTGCCCTCACCGTGAGGAACCCCCTACCCAACATCCCCCGGCAGGGCATTCCCCAACCCCCTCACTGCCCTCACCGTGAGGAACCCCCTACCCAACATCCCCCGGCAGGGCATTCCCCAACCTCACTGCCCTCACCGTGAGGAACCCCCTACCCAACATCCCCCGGCAGGGCATTCCCCAACCCCCTCACTGCCCTCACCGTGAGGAACCCCCTACCCAACATCCCCCGGCAGGGCATTCCCCAACCCCCTCACTGCCCTCACCGTGAGGAACCCCCTACCCAACATCCCCCGGCAGGGCATTCCCCAACCCCACTGCCCTCACCGTGAGAAACCCCCTACCTAACATCCCCCGGCAGGGCATTCCCCAACCCCACTGCCCTCACCTTGAGGAACCCCCTACCCAACATCCCCCGGCAGGGAAATCCCCAACCCCACTGCCCTCACCGTGATGAACCCCCTACCCAACATCCCCCGGCAGGGCATTCCCCAACCCCCTCACTGCCCTCACCGTGAGGAACCCCCTACCCAACATCCCCCGGCAGGGCATTCCCCAACCTCACTGCCCTCACCGTGAGGAACCCCCTACCCAACATCCCCCGGCAGGGCATTCCCCAACCCCCTCACTGCCCTCACCGTGAGGAACCCCTACCCAACATCCCCCGGCAGGGCATTCCCCAACCTCACTGCCCTCACCGTGAGGAACCCCCTACCCAACATCCACCGTCAGGGCATTCCCCAACCCCCTCACCGTGAGGAACCCCCTACCCAACATCCCCCAGCAGGGCATTCCCAACCCCACTGCCCTCACCATGAGGAACCCCCTACCCCAACATCCACCGGCAGGGCATTCCCCAACCCCCTCACTGCCCTCACCATGAGGAACCCCCTACCCAACATCCCCCGGCAGGGCATTCCCCAACCCCACTGCCCTCACCGTGAGAAACTCCCTACCCAACATCCCCCGGCAGGGCATTCCCCAACCCCACTGCCCTCACCGTGAGGAACCCCCTACCCAACATCCCCCGGCAGGGCATTCCCCAACCTCACTGCCCTCCCCGTGAGGAACCCCCTACCCAACATCCCCCGGCAGGGCATTCCCCAACCCCCTCACTGCCCTCACCGTGAGGAACCCCCGACGTTGCTTCAAATGGAAGCTCCGTTCCTCTAATCTAAAGGGGGGCCTCTGGTGCGCTGATTGTTTTTATGGGAAAAAAGAACCCCCCCCTATCTGCCTATAATCCCCTCTAATGTACTTGTACAGAGTAATCATGTCCCCTCGCAAGCGCCTTTTTTCCTCAGGCATAGAGGCAGGGCAGGCAATTACTTTCACTTTCCATTCAGTACTTCCTGGATGTCATTACATTTATTTATCCTGTTCATGGGTATGGGCATCACGTTCCAGATTGTAGAGCATAAACAAGATTTTGGAATTATGCAAAGCTTGTCTTAATAATAGTATTTATAAAATACCAGCTGCCTGCATGCTGTGATTGTCTACTTGCAAGACTGAGGGAAACAAAATGTATAGAATGTATATAAAGTAAGTAAAGTTAATTTTGTTCAACTAACATGATAAAAAGGGATTTGCATTATTTCTTAAGGTGACAGGTCTCCTTTAACTCCTGCTAAAATTGAGTATAGTGTGTGTAAATGTCATAGGAACCTTAATGTTGTATAATCTATATAAAGGTATTGGACCTGTTATCCAGACTGCTCGGGACATGAGGTTTTTCAGATAAGGGATTTTTCTGTAATTTGGATCTCCATACCTTAAGTCTATTAAAATTATTTAAACATGAAATGAAGGGCTGTTCTGCCCCAATAAGGGGTAATTATATCTTAGTTGGGATCAAGTACAGGTACTGTTTTATTATTACAGAGAAAAGGGAATCATTTAACCATTAAATAAACCCAATAGGGCTGTTCTGCCCCAATAAGGGGTAATTATATCTTAGTTGGGATCAAGTACAGGTACTGTTTTATTTTTACAGAGATAAAGGAAATCCTTTTTAAAAATTAGAATTATTTGCTTATAATGGAGTCTATGGGAGATGGCCTTCCATAATTCAGAGCTTTCTGGATAAATGTTCTCCAGATAATGGATCCCACACCTGTGTAATATTAGTGAGAAGGCATCTATATTAAGTTTTAAACAAAAAAGAGACCTGGGAGTTACTGAGATTTAACTCATTCTCACATGTCTAATCAGCATTTGCACTTATTCATTCTGTTAGAGACAAACTTATGTTTATGACTTTGCCAAACAATAATATTATTATAGCTAATTTAATTGTTCGGAAACACAAACAACGGCTTTTAATCAAGAAGCTTTTATGGAAGCGACTTCTCGGATGATAATTGCATTCCTGCATATTTACATTCCTTCATCTGTGAAAAACAAACAACTGAGTGGTAATTTTCCTTTTCTAATAAGAGATGAATGATTATAGGAAATAATGAGCAACGTAAATAACATGTAATAGCATTTCTTCCTTGTGTTTATGTGGTCTGTGCCACAATGTGCCTATAATGGGTGGAGGGGCACGTATTTATGGAAAAAATTCAATGATAAATTGATCTAATGATTAACTACAGATGCAGCTTCGGCTGCCTCGAGCAACAAACAACTGTATTGGGCGAATATAAGGTGGGGAGCAGCAGATCCTGGATGCTGTTTGGGATTCATTTTCAGAGTTTTTGGACAAAGTACGTCAGTGAAGTTTGGACAAAGTAAACTGATTGTGTGAAGTTAAGTTGGCCTTTTGGTTTGTTATTTATGAGAGAAGACTATTGGGTGACTACCAGGGGTCCCCAACCTTTCTTACTCGTGAGCCATAGTCAAATGTAAAAAGACTTGGAGAGCAACACAAGCACCATAAAAGTTCATGGAGGAGCCAAATAAGGGCTGTGATTGGCTATTAGGTGCCTCTATGTACACTATCAGCTTACAGGGGGCTTTATTTGGTAGGAAATCTTGTTTTTATTCAACCAAAACTTGCCCCCAAGTCAGGAATTCAAAAATAATTCCCTGGTTTGGGGGCACTGAGAGCAACATCCAAGGGGTTGGGGAGCAACATGTTGCCCCTGAGCCACTGGTTGGGGATCACTGGCTTATACCATGGATGTCCATGTGGTTTTCCAGCTGTAGATGAAGCTCATCTGTAAGCATCGAGAGAAGGCTGGATATCCCTAGACCAAATGCTTCTCACTTTGAGTCTTTTTCATTGAATTTGTTCTTCCTTATTGATAAATGCCTAGCAATGATGGAAGCCACTGGCCATTATACCTGTAAATGTATTCATTTAAACTGTGGTTGTAGTTGGAATGTTCTTTTTTATGTATAAATGTACTGGGAAAGATTTACCGGTGGTTTAAAAGGGCTTTACTCAGATTCTGATATGTATCTTTCACATTTACATAAATAAATATCTGTAATATTTCAAAATGCCATTTTAAATGTCATCATGATGAAGCTGGAAGGTCAGACAGGGTAACCCAGAATCTGTTTTTCACTTTGGTACGTTGACAGATTTATCAAGATAATAATAAATCATTCTAAAAAGTCTCATCTAAACCTGTAGCTTTCTACATTACAGGCCAGGGAGCATCGAGGTTGGCTGAGCCCCCAGGAACACTCAGGGAAGCAATGGGTAGAGGGAGAGTCGTGGAGCTCCAAGAAAACCAAAGCATGTGTTTGCCTACCTGTGAGACTGCCTAAAGCCTGTTGGAACTGTCATCAATAAGAAAAACCCCATGAGCGTCCCTGTGAGACATGAGGTGAAGTTCTCTACTTTCCTCAGAGAACTCAAAAATATACTGGCTGGTAAGTTGGCCTTGGGTAGAACTAAACCTAGGAAATTAGATTGTGAGCTCCACTTTGGAACGTAAAGTTCTGCTCCTATTTAAAGGCCAATAATAACTTCTATACAGTTTCCTACTGAGAATATATAGTTAATTGTTGCAAATGCCACATACAGAGGGCTCAATAAGAGTTTGTTTCATTATAAATCCGTGCTGAGACAGATTCAGCTCACTGATGTCGCTCTTCCTATTATAATCTTTTGCTTGTTTGTTTAATTGCTCTGATTAAAGTGCATTCTACACTGGAAACACTCTGCCGGTATAATATAACTTTAATTCAATTCCCAGCAGTTGGCCAATCTTTTAGGGCACTCTGATAACCATTAAGTTTTTTTTTTTAATGCTAAAATACCTCTTTGTTTAGAATGATAAAAGTTTACATCAGAGAATTGTTATTTTAAGTTACTTGTGCACGTACCATTCTGGTCCCCAAGATAGACTCTAGTATGCAGTGGGCATTTTGTCCACCCAAACAGTATTCACAAAGAGTCCTGCCCCAATACTTGCTCCTTTAGTTTTTTGATTGTTTGTTTATTACTCCGTGTTGTGTACAAGATTTCTTGCCTGGCTCAGTACCAACTGTAACAGTATGCAGTGCCCTGGAACAGCCCAGAGAGGGATGGGGGAAAGCAAACATGAAATCAGACCAGGGGTCAGGGTAGGTGGCAGGCAAAGCAAGTCCAGGGCCAGTTGGGAGGTCAGGGTAGGTGGAAGAATGAGCAAGTCTAGGACCAGTAAGGAGGTCTGGGTAGGTGGCAGACAAAGCAAGTCTAGGGTCAGTCAGGAGGTCTGGGTAGGTGGCAGAATAAGCAAGTCTAGGGCCAGTAAGGAGGTCCAGGTAGGTGGCAGACAAAGCAAGTCTAGGGCCAGTCGGGAGGTCCGGGTAGGTGGCAGACAAAGCAAGTCTAGGGCCAGTAAGGAGGTCCAGGTAGGTGGCAGACAAAGCAAGTCTAGGGCCAGTCGGGAGGTCCGGGTAGGTGGCAGACAAAGCAAGTCTAGGGCCAGTAAGGAGGTCCAGGTAGGTGGCAGACAAAGCAAGTCTAGGGCCAGTCGGGAGGTCCGGGTAGGTGGCAGACAAAGCAAGTCTAGGGCCAGTAAGGAGGTCCAGGTAGGTGGCAGACAAAGCAAGTCTAGGGCCAGTCGGGAGGTCCGGGTAGGTGGCAGACAAAGCAAGTCTAGGGCCAGTAAGGAGGTCCAGGTAGGTGGCAGACAAAGCAAGTCTGGGGCCAGTTGGGAGGTCAGGGTAGGTGGCAGACAAAGCAAGTCTAGGGTCAGTAAGGAGGTCAGGGTAGGTGGCAGACAAAGCAAGTCTAGGGCCAGTCGGGAGGTCCGGGTAGGCGGAAGAATGAGCAAGTCTAGGACCAGTAAGGAGGTCCTGGTAGGTGGCAGACAAAGCAAGTCTAGGGTCAGTAAGGAGGTCAGGGTAGGTGGCAGACAAAGCAAGTCTAGGGTCAGTAAGGAGGTCAGGGTAGATGGCAGACAAAGCAAGTCTAGGGCCAGTTGGGAAGTCCGGGTAGGTGGAAGAATGAGCAAGTCTAGGACCAGTAAGGAGGTCCTGGTAGGTGGCAGACAAAGCAAGTCTAGGGTCGGTCAGGAGGTCTGGGTAGGTGGCAGAATAAGCAAGTGTAGGGC
Source organism: Xenopus tropicalis (assembly GCF_000004195.4). Lineage (NCBI taxonomy): Eukaryota > Metazoa > Chordata > Amphibia > Anura > Pipidae > Xenopus > Xenopus tropicalis. The sequence continues at coordinate 199,449,959 of NC_030677.2, read as the reverse complement.
CAGTAAGGAGGTCCAGGTAGGTGGCAGACAAAGCAAGTCTAGGGCCAGTCAGGAAGTCCGGGTAGGTGGCAGACAAAGCAAGTCTAGGGCCAGTCAGGAAGTCCGGGTAGGTGGCAGACAAAGCAAGTCTAGAGCCAGTCAGGAAGTCCGGGTAGGTGGCAGACAAAGCAAGTCTAGGGTCAGTCGGGAGGTCCGGGTAGGTGGCAGACAAAGCAAGTCTAGGGCCAGTCGGGAGGTCAGGGTAGGTGGCAGACAAAGCAAGTCTAGGGTCAGTTGGGAGGTCCGGGTAGGTGGCAGACAAAGCAAGTCTAGGGCCAGTCAGGAGGTCAGGGTAGGTGGCAGACAAAGCAAGTCTAGGGTCAGTCGGGAGATCCGGGTAGGTGGCAGACAAAGCAAGTCTAGGGCCAGTCGGGAGGTCCGGGTAGGTGGAAGAATGAGCAAGTCTAGGACCAGTAAGGAGGTCCTGGTAGGTGGCAGACAAAGCAAGTCTAGGGTCAGTCGGGAGGTCCGGGTAGGTGGCAGACAAAACTGGAAATCATAACAAGGCAGAGATCAAGAGACAAACATTATCAAACAATTCCTCTTAATGAGGCTTCAACTAGGGAGACTGTGCCTTGCTCAGCCAGAAAGTATCTCCAGCTTCCAGTTTTAAATAGTTTTAGAAGTACAGCGTTATAGGAGGAAGCAAGATTCCCAAGTTTGACTCATGAATAAACAGTGGACACATTTGCAGAGCAGTAACCAATAGCAATCAATTGATGATCAGCTTTGTTCAATAAAAATGTAGCTGGTTGACTTGGGTTTCTACTCAGGTGAAAATCTTCCCAGTGTAAATTAGTAAGTCCCAGTGCTATTTTTTTTTTTACAGTGTGCAAAAACCATGTCAAAGAAGGCCACCAAAATAGAACTGGCAGCCATCTTGGTCAGATACTAAATGGTACAGGCAACATCCAATGAATTTATACCCGCTCTTAAATCTGTACCTGTGTAGTGGTACTTCTCTGCATTAAGGGTCATTGATGATCGTGGATTCCCTACTGCTGGATAGCTTATGAGATAGAACTATAACTGTCATCTACATCAAGTCAGTGTTTTATATATTAATGAATGTTTGCCATCTGCTGTGGATGCCATAAGATATTTCATCTGAAGCCAACCCAATTTTCTTCTCCTTCTCTCCTTCATTTGTACATATTATAATGATATTTTAGCTCAAAATGATTACAGTATTACCACATTTCAACAATTCATCCGTCCACTGAAATAGGAACTTAATCCCATGATAAGAGCAGAACGTAAGTGCAAGAATTGCCCGATAGTGCAAAGATGAACCTGGCTACTACTTGGAAGGCAGCAAACTGGACAAGAAGTTTGGTTTAATTTCTCTTCAAGCAACTGATCTAAATTAAAGAATGTATTATATTTTGAACAATTTTGAACAAGTCACATGATTTTAAGGATTCGGATTTGGTTTGGCCAGGACCATGGATTCGGCTGAACCCAAATCCTCCTGAGAAAAGATGTACTCCTTACATGTGCAGGAGTACTTTAGGTCAGATCAATTAGTTTCTCCAAGATCAGCGCTCTTTAAACATACAATAAGTGCAGGGACTCCTATTATTGGCTAGTGAAACTATAAATATAAAATATATAGTCACGCAGTTAAGATGGGTTGATAAAAGACCAAAGTCCATCCCCAACAAACCCCAGTGCACGTATATACAAGCGCTTATACAGACCTATCTGTATAGCCGCATATAAAATTTATGTATACCAATAGCTATACTAACTAACTGTAAAACTTAAGATCCTATTAGCCTTGGATATTCTGCTTGTTCAAGAACTCATCCAGGCCCCTCTTATAGGCATTAACAGAATCTGCCATTACCCCATCACTAGGAAGGGCATTCCCCAACCTCACTGCCCTCACCGTGAGGAACCCCCTACTCAACATCCCCCGGCAGGGCATTCCCCAACCTCACTGCCCTCACCGTGAGGAACCCTCTACCCAACATCCCCCGGCAGGGCATTCCCCAACCCCCTCACTGCCCTCACCGTGAGGAACCCCCTACTCAACATCCCCCGGCAGGGCATTCCCCAACCTCACTGCCCTCACCGTGAGGAACCCTCTACCCAACATCCCCCGGCAGGGCATTCCCCAACCCCCTCACTGCCCTCACCGTGAGGAACCCCCTACCCAACATCCCCCGGCAGGGCATTCCCCAACCCCCTCACTGCCCTCACCGTGAGGAACCCTCTACCCAACATCCCCCGGCAGGGCATTCCCCAACCCCCTCACTGCCCTCACCCTGAGGAACCCTCTACCCAACATCCCCCGGCAGGGCATTCCCCAACCCCCTCACTGCCCTCACCGTGAGGAACCCCCTACTCAACATCCCCCGGCAGGGCATTCCCCAACCTTACTGCCCTCACCGTGAGGAACCCCCTACTCAACATCCCCCGGCAGGGCATTCCCCAACCCCCTCACTGCCCTCACCGTGAGGAACCCCCTACCCAACATCCCCCGGCAGGGCATTCCCCAACCCCACTGCCCTCACCGTGAGGAACCCCCTACTCAACATCCCCCGGCAGGGCATTCCCCAACCCCCTCACTGCCCTCACCGTGAGGAACCCCCTACCCAACATCCCCCGGCAGGGCATTCCCCAACCCCCTCACTGCCCTCACCGTGAGGAACCCCCTACCCAACACCCCCCGGCAGGGCATTCCCCAACCCCCTCACTGCCCTCACTGTGAGGAACCCCCTACCCAACATCCCCCGGCAGGGCATTCCCCAACCTCACTGCCCTCACCGTGAGGAACCCCCTACCCAACATCCCCAGCAGGGCATTCCCCAACCCCCTCACTGCCCTCACCGTGAGGAACCCCCTACCCAACATCCCCCGGCAGGGCATTCCCCAACCCTCTCACTGCCCTCACCGTGAGGAACCCCCTACCCAACACCCCCCGGCAGGGCATTCCCCAACCCCCTCACTGCCCTCACCGTGAGGAACCCCCTACCCAACACCCCCCGGCAGGGCATTCCCCAACCCCCTCACTGCCCTCACCGTGAGGAACCCCCTACCCAACATCCCCCAGCAGGGCATTCCCCAACCCCCTCACTGCCCTCACCATGAGGAACCCCCTACCCAACATCCCCCAGCAGGGCATTCCCCAACCCCCTCACTGCCCTTACCGTGAGGAACCCCCTACCCAACATCCCCCAGCAGGGCATTCCCCAACCCCCTCACTGCCCTTACTGTGAGGAACCCCCTACCCAACATTACCCGGCAGGGCATTCCCCAATCTCACTGCCCTCACCGTGAGGAACCCCCTACCCAACATCCCCCAGCAGGGCATTCCCCAACCCCCTCACTGCCCTCACCATGAGGAACCCCCTACCCAACATCCCCCGGCAGGGCATTCCCCAACCCCCTCACTGCCCTTACCGTGAGGAACCCCCTACCCAACATCCCCCGGCAGGGCATTCCCCAACCCCCTCACTGCCCTTACCGTGAGGAACCCCCTACCCAACATCCCCCAGCAGGGCATTCCCCAACCCCCTCACTGCCCTCACCATGAGGAACCCCCTACCCAACATCCCCCGGCAGGGCATTCCCCAACCCCCTCACTGCCCTTACCGTGAGGAACCCCCTACCCAACATCCCCCAGCAGGGCATTCCCCAACCCCCTCACTGCCCTTACCGTGAGGAACCCCCTACCCAACATCCCCCGGCAGGGCATTCCCCAACCCCCTCACTGCCCTCACCGTGAGGAACCCCCTACCCAACATCCCCCAGCAGGGCATTTCCCAACCCCCTCACTGCCCTCACCGTGAGGAACCCCCTACCCAACACCCCCCGGCAGGGCATTCCCCAACCCCCTCACTGCCCTCACCGTGAGGAACCCCCTACCCAACATCCCCCGGCAGGGCATTCCCCAACCTCACTGCCCTCACCGTGAGGAACCCCCTACCCAACATCCCCCGGCAGGGCATTCCCCAACCTCACTGCCCTCACCGTGAGGAACCCCCTACCCAACATCCCCCGGCAGGGCATTCCCCAACCTCACTGCCCTCACCGTGAGGAACCCCCTACCCAACATCCCCCGGCAGGGCATTCCCCAACCTCACTGCCCTCACCGTGAGGAACCCCCTACCCAACATCCCCCGGCAGGGCATTCCCCAACCTCACTGCCCTCACCGTGAGGAACCCCCTACCCAACATCCCCCGGCAGGGCATTCCCCAACCTCACTGCCCTCACCGTGAGGAACCCCCTACCCAACATCCCCCGGCAGGGCATTCCCCAACCTTACTGCCCTCACCGTGAGGAACCCCCTACCCAACATCCCCCGGCAGGGCATTCCCCAACCTCACTGCCCTCACCGTGAGGAACCCCCTACCCAACATCCCCCGGCAGGGCATTCCCCAACCTCACTGCCCTCACCGTGAGGAACCCCTGACGCTGCTTCAAATGGAAGCTCCATTCCTCTAATCTAAAGGGGGGGCCTGCGTTGATCTTTTCCATGGGAAAAAAGACCCCCTGCTATCTGTCTATAATGCTCTCTAATGTACTGTCAGTTAGGACTAAGCACCTCTATCAAATCCTCCCCCAACTAATTTTGCCTTTATCATCTGGCTTTTAGGAATATTGTTTAGTCTATATTTTATTATAGCTGCTTGATTAATAGAGATATTCATTAGTCGCTGACCATTCTTTATATGTGGGAGACATCATTGTATCCTCTTTTTTAGTTAGTATTAGATTTCCACTTTTAAATATAAGTATGTATAGCCTGGACTTTTAATATGTGGCTGTAAGACCCTCTTCTGGGCCATTTCTAAATCATGATATTAATTCTAACCAAATTTCCCTGAAAAACCCCATTTATTACAGGTACTTGGGTCAAAAAAGGTGCTCCTTGCACTCCTGTATATTTTCACTTGGTGTTGATTGGTCCTTCCTGCCTTCTGTGCTCTCCAACTGCAGCTTTGGGGACACATCACAACTTTGGTGCCCTCCATCATACAAATATATAATACAGGTATGGGATCCCTTATCCGGAAACCCATTTTCCAGAATTATCCGGAAAACCATAGACTCCATTTAAATCAAATAATTCAGCATTTTAAAACGTATTTCCTTTTTCTCTGTAGAAATAAAACAGTACCTTGTAATTGATCACAACTAAGATATAATTACCCCTTATTGGGGCAGAACAGCCCTATTGGGTTTATTTCATGGTTAAATGATTCCCTTTTCTCTGTAATAATAAAACAGTACCTGTACTTGATCCCAACTAAGATATAATTACCCCTTATTGGGGCAGAACAGCCCTATTGGGTTTATTTAATGGTTAAATGATTCCCTTTTCTCTGTAATAATAAAACAGTACCTGTACTTGATCCCAACTAAGGTATAATTACCCCTTATTGGGGGCAAAACAGCCCTATTGGGTTTATTTAATGGTTAAATGATTCCCTTTTCTCTGTAATAATAAAACAGTACCTGTACTTGATCCCAACTAAGATATAATTACCCCTTATTGGGGGCAGAACAGCCCTATTGGGTTTATTTCATGGTTAAAAGATTCCCTTTTCTCTGTAATAATAAAACAGTACCTGTACTTGATCAACTAAGATATAATTACCCCTTATTGGTTTATTGGGTTTAATTAATGCTTTATTGATTTTTTAGTAGACTTAAGGTATGGAGATCCAAATTACAGAAAGATCCCTTATCGGGAAAACCCTTGGTCCTGAGCATTCTGGATAATGGGTCCTATACCTGTATACACACACAGCATACCTTCCCCAATTCAGTATTTATTTGATAACATAAAATTGCCAGTGCCATCAAAATTCATACATAAAATATTATCTCATCAGACAATTCCACTATCAAATCTATTTTGCTTGGGAAGGCACAACCAATATAACAATGTAGAAATTGTCTAAAATACCAATGTTATCATCTTTCATTGAGATTGTATTCCATCCCCCAATATACGGATAGGAGACAATTTCCTGCAGGTTGTGCTCGCTAATTATCATGTAGAATTCTTATTGCTTTGTATCCCGGCGCTGATGCCGAATGGTAATGAAACAGATGGTTATTTAATTTGGTCTCTCATTTCACGTGCAGCACAGATAGTTGGTAAATATTTTATTTCTATGCAGATTTAATTGGATGGAAATTATCTGTGCCCTAGACAAATTATTCAGCAAAAGAATTAAGATGTTTCTCAACTCATTTTATTGTTCCAGCATATTATTGGTACATCGTATACCGTATTATTCATGTCTAACGGCATTATTGCTATAAGGCACGGGAGGCCTTTTGGCTGGTTATTCCTCTGTAGAGGGAACTGAAAGAATGATAATGGATAAGAAGAAAGAAAATGATAATATTTTTAGAGTTTAGAGTATATTTTTGATATTATTTATATTCTGCATGTGTTTTATATTAATATCAATAGAAATCACCAGTTTCTAAAAATAATTAAGGTAATTTTGGATGAAGGATTTTGCCAAAAAGGGGCCAACTACTTAGGTACTGAAATGGCTATTTTGAGTGACATATAGCAGTCTAGGTGCCAACCCAAGTATTTTGCAAGAGGGGAGGTTTAAACTTATAGTAGGACCCTCTAGTGATGGGCAAATCTGTCCTTTATCGCTGAGACTTAGCGAAATGGCGAAATTTGTGAAACACTTTGAAGCTTATGGACCTTTTTATGCCACGGTAACTCGGTAAAAAAATTAGCTGATCACTAATGCCCTCAAGTGCAGTCAGCAAAGTGCAATTTTGAGCACAATCGCCATGGTTTTTCCCACAATGCAGAGTTTTTTTCCCAGAATTCCAGCATGATCGCAGTTGCAAGGGGCAGTGCTCCTGACACTATTCTGCTGCACCCGAATTGGGCCTGATTTGCAAAAATGAACAGACACAATTGCACTGAAGTCTGCCTGTTGTCATTATAGTGTTGGCAGCAGAACTTGATTGGGAACAGAAGGACTGAGCAGCACACAACTATATAGAAGTAGAAGAAGCACATTTCACACTGCGCTTGTGGATCTAAAACCATTTCACATTCAGCCTACAAAAATTGGGCCTAAGGGGTACAGCATATAGAACAGATATACAAAATCTTGTATATCATAAAGTCATATAAATGGGGTTTGTAACAAAAGTAAGATGGTGAAAAAGTGCAGCAATTTTTTGCAAAGAAACAATTGTAGTCCGCCATGTTTACTGCACTTTGGGGATACTTCAAAAATTGGCGCAGGTCTCTGGAGCACCAGTGACCGCAGGCTACAATGGAGCCCAGGACTTCATGCCAAGGGCACTGCTGCCTTGTACCCACCAGCTAGGATTGCCAACTTTATCATGGCTGCTTACCAACTGATAATGTGTAGGAGGGGGGGGACCGAAAAATGGGTGGGACTATGGCATGGAGGAGGTGGGGCTATGATGCAAAGGGGGGGCAGAGATGCTAAACTGTCAGGAAAGCTGGAGGGAGCTGCAGGGTGGAAGAGGTAAAGGGTGGTATAGAGGGGGAGTGTGGGGTGGGATGGAGGCAGAGTGGGGGGATCGATGGCAGAACATTAGGGATTACAAAATTTACTGGCAAGTTCATTGCTGATAAATTTGTAATACTGGTCCCAACCCTGGCTGGTATTTTACTGAATAGGCTGGTGAAATACTGGCCCGCTGGCAACCCTACCAGCTGCTCTCTGCACCTCACATTGGATTTTTTTGCCTGACTGTGCAGAGAGTATCCAAGCCCTGGGCACAAGAGCCCTTTTAATGAGCACTAAGGGGTGCACTTTTGCACCCCCTTATGCTCACCTCCGGGGTCTCTTTAAATTACCCCCATGATTGTTAATGTAAACATTATTCTGTATTCTGCCTTTATGAAACATAAAAGAATGGCTCCTTTTTTTTTATCCGTATTACCTACCTCTGCAATCATCAGAATAAGCTAAAAGAAAAATAATTAACTCTGCATAATGAGCCTTTTCCTAATTGCCGTGTCTCACAATTGCAGATGAGTTCACTACAGAGAGGGGGTTTAGGGGAATCTAATTGAATACATTTGCATTTTCCAAACAGTTGTTCTAAAATACCAAGGGCTTTAATGGGAAATTGTTTAAATGTCAACATTCCGAACAGTTCCGAACAAATTTCCAATGCAAGCCTTGTTTTTTGGACAAGTTATACAGTGTGTGCATTGGCCGTGGTGGCCAGTATAATATGATCCATTCTTACATCTTTTATTTATCATATTGATATCTGGAGATATGTAGATGCACTTATGTATACTTATATATACATATTTATGAATTAGTGTAATTGAATTCCATTCGTAAATGACTATTTATGACTGTTTATGACTGTTTCAATGGCAGACCTTGAGCTTTGTGTAAACTGAATGGAGGCATTACCTGCAGCCAAGAAAAGGTTTGCTGAACAGATTCACTGGTAAACAGCTTAGAATTAATATGATAGTCAGTCTCTAGGTACGGGGTGCAGGTTATATAGCAATGTTGACTTGCCAACAGATAAAGCTGCCCATACACATACAGAGTAGTTTGTACGGTGTGCCACCTTTGCAGATTGGCCAATGATGTCTTGGGGGACTGTGATGTCACAGGGCAGAATGTAGGCAAATTGCAGGAGGACCCAGGGGTAATTGGGCAGGAGTCAGGATTCAGGAGGATCTAAGACTACTTAAAGGTGAGCTAAAGGCAAAACTGGGCAGCGAAAGTTCATGGACTCACCAGTTAACCAGCAATTGTATTGCCAGTATGTTTGAAATACTGGTACAGGTATAGGACCCGTTATCCTGAATGCTCAGGACCAAGGGTATTCTGGATAAGGAGCCTTTCCATAATTTGGATCGCCATACCTTAAGTCTACTAAAAAATCAATAAAACATTCATTAAACCCAACAGGATTGTTTTGCCCCCAATAAGGATTAATAGTATCTTAGTTGGGATCAAGTACAGGTACTGTTTTATTATTACAGAGAAAAGGGAATCATTTAACCATGAAATAAACCCAATAGGACTGTTCTGCCCCCAATAAGGGGTAATTATATCTTAGTTGGGATCAAGTACAGGTACTGTTTTATTATTACAGAGAAAAGGGAATCATTTAACCATGAAATAAACCCAATAGGACTGTTCTGCCCCCAATAAGGGGTAATTATATCTTAGTTGGGATCAAGTACAGGTACTGTTTTATTATTACAGAGAAAAGGGAATCATTTAACCATGAAATAAACCCAATAGGGCTGTTCTGCCCCCAGTAAGGGGTAATTATATCTTAGTTGGGATCAAGTACAGGTACTGTTTTATTATTACAGAGAAAAGGGAATCATTTAACCATTAAATAAACCCAATAGGGCTGTTCTGCCCCCAGTAAGGGGTAATTATATCTTAGTTGGGATCAAGTACAGGTACTGTTTTATTATTACAGAGAAAAGGGAATCATTTAACCATTAAATAAACCCAATAGGGCTGTTCTGCCCCCAGTAAGGGGTAATTATATCTTAGTTGGGATCAAGTTCAGGTACTGTTTTATTATTACAGAGAAAAGGGGATCATTTAACCATTAAATAAACCCAATAGGGCTGTTCTGCCCCCAATAAGGGGTAATTATATCTTAGTTGGGATCAAGTACAGGTACTGTTTTATTATTACAGAGAAAAGGGAATCATTTAACCATGAAATAAACCCAATAGGACTGTTCTGCCCCCAATAAGGGGTAATTATATCTTAGTTGGGATCAAGTACAGGTACTGTTTTGTTAGAGAAAAAGGAATCAGTTTTAAAATTCTAAATTATTTGATTAAAATGGAGTCTATGGCAGACAGGCTTTCCGTAATTTGGAGCTTTCTGGATAATGGGTTTCTGGATAAGGGATACCTGTAGTTGTATTGCCGGTAAATTGGCAGTCACAGCAGCTTGTAGCTTGTGGCTTACTGACTAAGGTGGTAAATTACCAGATGGGTTGCAGCCATACCTACGGGTGAAGGAGATCCTATAGGAATGAATGAGGAGGGGTGATTCTGATAGATTTGCTACTCATTTGGCCACTTATCTGAGCCGGAAAATGGAATTTGCCATTAATAATAATCAAGCATACAGTTTTTATTAGTGGGAACTGGTTTTAAAATGATAGACAAAAAATATGTCATGTTTGTCATGAGTTTTATGGTGTAGTTTTTACTATTAAATTACACAGTGTAGGTTACAAATAATTAATTCTACATTATAAATATAATTCTTGAACCAACAAGTGTATTTTTGTGGCTGTAATATTGGTGTGTAGGCGCCATCTCATGTAATTTAAAAAGCCAGCACTGCTCAATGGAACTGCTTTCAGCTAAGCTGTTGTAATGTAGTAATGACTTGGCTGAGCTGGACTTGAATTTTTACTGTTGAGTGTTGTTATTATATCTACCACTAGGTGGGGCATGGGAGCATTTTAAGCAATACAAGTGTCAGGGAGCTGCTATCTTGCTACCTTCCCATTGTTCTGCTGATCGGTTGCTGGGAGGGGAGGGTTATCACTCACTCCAACTTGCAGCGCAGCAGTAAAGTGTGACTGAAGTTTATCAGAGAACAAGTCACATGGCTGAGGGCACCTGGGAAACTAAGAATATGTCTAGCCCCATGTCACATTTTTAAAATTAAAAAGAAGAAAAATGAATTTCGATGCAAGATTCTGCTGGGGAAGCTCTATTAATGAGTGTGATTTGTAAAAAAAAATGTTTTCCCATGACAGAATTCATGTTAAGTGCTGAGCTGAAGCTATTAGAGTACCATGTGAGGTCCATTTAATCCCTAGCCTTGAGAAATGAAGGTGATATAATTTGGGGTGCCTACTTAGTGCATAAGGATCAAACAAGTTCTTCACTGAACACTTGCCCTAATGAGATGGTAAATACTGGGTTTCCTGGTACCCCATATTAAATACTTATTCAAACAGCATCATTTGAGTTATTTTCTATTACAGAGCAGGTTTCCTAGATCCTGGACCAGCCTGTTCTGGTTTTAGAAGAATAAGCTTTAGTGTGTTTAATTGCTATGTAAAACTGCAAAGTAACTTGTCTTGTGGAAAGTCCTGCTGTAAATAAAACACAGGCACATACCCAGGGTGTGTCTGTCTCTTCCTTCCATATATAATGTTCTACACTTCCGCTGGAATTGTGTGCAATGAAATATAACTATGGGCTAACAATGCTAGGAAAGGATAATGCAGAATACAGTATGTCTCTCATGCAGCCAGCTGTCTGTTCTATCACTTACCTGAAGCTCTGGTGGGACTCCGGGGTGACCTTTTTCTCCTTTTACACCAATATGCCCACGTTCACCCCTTGGGCCCATGTCTCCTTTGTCTCCCTTTTCTCCCTTCGCCCCTTCCTGTCCTGTAGCTCCATTGTTTCCATTGTTCCCATGGTTTCCTACAAATGGTTTCGATAATAGATAGTTATTAAGTAATTATTAATTACCTGTCCACTAATGTTTTAATAAGGATTAGAATAAAAGGATATATAACAACTTTCTGGGTTTATTCAAAGTCAAAAATATGTATGCCTTTTCCAACACACAGATATGAGGGCTCATTTTGCATTGCCCAACCACACATAACACTAAGGCTAAGGGCAAGCAGTGCAAATCATCCACTTTGCTCTGCCTGCATTTTACCCTAAAAATAAATATAGCTAGAAATGCTATAGTTAATACACTTAACCAGCCTACAGGTTCAGCATCTGTATGACAGTAATGATCCAGGCTAAAGTTGTCACAGGAGCTCCCCATCTTGGATTCTGTTAGAAGTGTCAGTGACACTGCACATGCTCAGTGGGCTCTGGGCAGCTGTCAAGAAGCCAAACATAGGGGTCATCCCAAATTATCAAGCAGAAAATGAGGTTGGCCTGTCATAGAAGCTTATACTACAGGGCTGATTATTACTTTCTGATGCTAACTGCACTGGTTTCCAAGCTGCCATGTAAAGAATTTGGATTAATTGTTAATTAGCCTTGTATTGTGATTTTATATTCCATATATACTATGTATTGCTAAGCTCGGGTAAGTGACAGCAGCACAGAGCAGGGAATCAGCAGAAAAGAAGATGGGGGGCTACTGGGGCATCTTTGGGGGCACAGATCTTCCCTGCTAAAGGGCTGTGGTTGCCTTGGGCTGGTACAGAAACCCAAAATACAATATGCAATATGCCTGCCTTACTTCTTTAGTTAGGCTTTAGTTATTTTTAGTTTAAATGCTTTTTCTCAAGGTGCAAAGAGCAGCACTGTCAGGCACAGGGGTTGCACTCCACCTAATGTCAGCCACCGGCAGGTAGTAAGTACGGGTCTCTCCGGCACCTTGTAGCTCCCAGTGCCACCTTTCCTGCATATGTAAATGCAGTGCAAGTGAGGGGGTGTCCCAAAGGATGCCCCAGTGCTGCCTACAAACTGCCCCTTGGAATATAACACTGGCAAATATGCTCAGCATTTACTGTGAGGGGATGTTTGGGCTTCACAGGGCGTACGCCATTGGGACAACGCACGAAAAGCACAGAACTTACCATCTGTTTATTTGCACTTTGCTCCTTGAATGACTATTGAGGCCTAAGAACTGGTAACCAAGTAAAACATCCATAAAAGCAAGAGGATCACAATCAGGTGACAAAATGTCCAAAAATACCTTTGCACAGCTTACATGAAAATTGATCTTGCTAGCGGTTATTCCACCAAAAATGATTGGATAATTATAACATTTGTTTATGGAATGACCTAGTTGTATTAAATGTCTATGGGATATTTGTTAATATGTGTGTATGAGCTATATGTGTATGTGCATATGAAAATTGTGTGCTTGGGGGGTATCTCTAGAGCGGATAAGTATGGCTGGGCACCATTATGGAAAATAATGCAGTTACTACTATTATAAATAAATATCCAATAAACACGTGAATAAGTAGACAGTATCTACAGTCAGGTTTATAAAATTACCTAATCTGATGCAAAATATAAGAAGACAGAAGAAAAGAATAGTTAAACCTCAAGGGGTTGATATACAGAAATGTCATAAAAGAGATGTCTGACAGGGAGATGGTTTACAGAGGCCAAGAGACTAATGGGTGTTAATGAAATGTGCCAAAAGCTGAGAACTGATTGAAGAGAGAAAAGCAAAAAGCTTTATTCATTCTAAATGTTAAATGGCCCTTAGGGATTTTGTGAAGGCATCTCCAGATACTTATAATTGACAGTATGGAGATTGGTTGGGGGAGCTTAAATCAAAAGCAACTTACTTATTACAGGCAGATCATTTTAGATGTGTAGAGTGTTAGGAAACAACGAGATGGCAGAACAAATTGAAAAAAAAGACTGCAGTAGGTATAAAAACCTAATTACAACCATTGCCCAAAACTGTGCAGAAACCATTGGCAGTCTATTTAATGTTTTTATTACTTTACTACTAGAAAAATAAATGGAGATGTCTCAATTGTAGTGATGTGTGGGTTGACCCACAACGCACAGAACCCATGGGTTTACTCTTAGGTCAGACAGGTTAGGGTTGATATTTGGGTGACCATTGCTGGTTTGGGTTGGGTGCAGGTCAGACTTGGTAAGGACACTGTTCCTTTGCACCTGAAGTTTCCCTGTCTTGGAACAAAAGGTGCGTGCAGAAGTAACGTACAGAGCAGAAAGACATAGGTATTGTTTGGGTATGGGTCCTATGAATTTTGCGGGTGAGGACTGAGTGCAAGTAAGGGTCAGATATGGGTTGAGTTTTTCTTGACTACTAGTGGGATTTAAATTAACCATTTTTTCCATAAATGAATGAACCGTGTGGAGACAATTGAAGAGCGAGTAACATGTTGATTACATACCTGGTAAGCCAGGTGGTCCAGGTAATCCAGGAGGTCCAGAAACTGGTTGATGAAGTCGATATCCAAAGTCCCCTCTGCAGCAGTTGCATTCAGGCTGTTGTGGTGTCTAAAAACATGGAAAACCATTACTTTCTCTGGCTGTGTGTACACAATGCTACAAGAAAGTCACCTTCTCAGTGGTGTTATTGAACCTGAATTTAAATGGGACATACCCCATAAAAACAAAGAGGCAATAGTAGAAGGAGGGGCCCCTCCACGTTGTATTAATCACCTCTTAATAAGTTTTGTAATATGCATGTATGTCCTTATAGCACATCAGTAAACATGTATAACACATAATTATAACAAAATAGCAAGCCCCAAATTATAGCAAATATATATATGATAGTTACTTATCATTTTGGACTGGGCAAAGTATCAAAAATGTCCAGAGAAAAAAAGATGTGCATGAGTGCCGTAATCTAAATGGGCTTTAATTTGTCCATAAAGAGGTTATTGTTGTAATAGACACCCAATACGTTACCTGTCCGTCTTATTATTTCAAATGTTAATGAAAGTTCCAAAGGAGTTTTTTTCCCCACAGTTCAATGAAACAATGAGTTAAATAGTATCATGTGGCTGCTCCTGTGCCACAAGCTCTATTGCAATCCGATTGCTTGAGATTATTATTACTATATCCTCTCAATATCAACATCCAGACATGTCCAATCAAGGATACGCAATGTAAATCTCAGATTGTGGATTGAAGAATTATTTGCGCATTTATATATATATATATACAACAATTATACATATTGTTTCAACTTCAAAAGTCAATGTAGATGGCTACCATTTTAGGAACCCACTGTGCAGTCACACACATGGGTTTATTTGGAACTGGTACGGAATAGCCAAATGAATCATAGTACTGCACAGTGGGGTATAACTTGTTGTAATAGGCCTGACCAATACAGCACTTACTCAGTGTACCTATAGTCCACTTATTAGCAGGTCAGGCTATATTTAAATGATGTCATACAAAGAAGTCTTTGTATAGGCTGCAGGTAGAAATGTGGGTGAGGCTATGCGGGTATAACATATACCTCTCTGCTCTAGTTCACTATTTAAGCATCAGTAAAAAACACAACTCTACATAAATCTGGAATTCACCCAGTTTTGACTTGAACATTTTAATATGACATGGGTTAAAAATTTAGTCAGAGTAGACATGACACTTGTTACATTGCTGAAATTTTGCACTTGACATTTCTTATTATGACACCTTCACCATGAAAGTCTTCTCTTCACTCAAGCACTTGGCTGTACTTAGAATGACAACGATAGCGCTATCAAGATGTCTACTGAGTAAGTGGTCATTGGACACCTCTAAAATCACTTGATTTGTCCTGATTGGTACAGCTTCCCATTTTTTTAACCACCCCCTTTGAAGTTGCTCCCAGTGGCGTCAAAGTAGGTGCCATTTTTAAATTTTTGGCTTGGAGACAAGTTTTGGAAGCCCAGAGACACAGTTTTACCCCAAGCAGAGCTTCCTGCAGGCCAGCAGTCCAAATGGGGATACCAAATGGCCAATCACAGTCCTTGTTTGGCATCTCCAAAGAACTTTTTTCTTGCTTCTTTGACTCACCAACAATTTTACATCTAAGTGTGTCTCACAGGCAAAAACGGTTGGGGATATCTGTTCTAGATGTTTCATGATTATCTCAGCAGCAAAATTAACAATAAATGTCTTACAGGTAAGCTAATTACACTGATGTCTACTTGCACTTCTTTAACTACCCAAAGTGTATGTGAAACCTTTCCATTTTGCACTGAAATGAATGATAGCCGTCCATAAAACATTTGCTAGATGCACTCGCTGAGTGGCTATCTGAGCCTTCGGTTGGCACAATATAAGAGCCCATATGGCATTTGCAAATTAAAAACCTGCTGTGGCTTGAGCATCACCGAATACACCTAATAAATGACCAATTAAATTGAGCCCAAGGTTCATTAATTATGACACTTTCTATTTTTGCATGGCTGCACTTTTATAATGAAGTTAATTAGACTGTCAGCAGTCTTAATTATGTTCAAATACAAGTAAAAAAATGTGGTCTGCTGCTGTGGCCAAGGTATGTTTATTTCACAATCCTGACTCAAACAGGAAATGTTGTTCAATCAGGATCTTAATTATATTGGCTTTCTATTGAGATTTGGGTATGATCAAGTCGACAGGTGCAAAGATGTCTAAAGTTGTGGTTTTCTAGTTAGAAATGATTCACAATTAGCAACCAGTTCATTATGTTCCCAGCGCTATTAAGCATAATGAACTGAGGTGCATTGCCAACTGCTCACTGTGCCTCCCAATCATTCAGATTGTGCCCTGATAAATTACAATGTATAGTGCTTGGTTTTATTTAGGGTATTTGGGCAGCAAACAATGCAGAACAAACTGTTCAGCCGTACTGGAGTCAGAAAACAATTCCTAAATAACAATTTCCTTAATAGACATTGATTAGAGTGTAATAGCGATTTATTTGGACAGCAATGTAAAAGCAAAACAATACTTTTGTACCTTAAAGCATTGAACTGGGGCAGACTTTGCCAATGATACCAAATAGCACCTATATTGTTCCTCATAAACTCACTTTCAAGAGTCAAGAGACAGTAAAACATGAACATTTTAGATGCATTTGTCATGAAAGAAAGTGAAGTGTGTCTAATCTAACTCTTTGGCTGTGCTGCCTGTGCTCTCAGGCATTATTGAGGAGATCGTTATGAAGAGGAGTGGACCAGATTTGGAAAACAGGGTTCCCAATGAAATACTGATTGCAAAGAATACCTCACAAGGGACAGAATTTTAGATCCAACAATGTGAATAGAGACATACGTAAATATTGTTTTTTATATTCTATTGCAGTAAAGTGAAATCCCATTGCCACTAGGTCTTATAGATCATGTCCCCCTTGGGAGGTTGCTCCGTAATTCTGGAAATACTGCAGGAATATCAGTTGGAACTACACCAAGGGGCATATTTATTATAGTGTGTAAGCCAACGTCAACGGTGATGTTGCCCATAGCAACCAATCAGCTATTAGAATTGAAAAGTCACTTACAAGTAAGATAACAAAAGCAAAGATCTGATTGGTTGGTATGGACAATATCACCATTAATGTTAGCTTACACACTATAATAAATAGTGTCCCCTTAGACACAATGAGCCTTATTCAATTCAATGAGAAAAAGTTAAAAGATTTAGCCGGATCGGGGGCGGCATTGGCTCGTTGATGCGGCCCCTGAACTGATTGCCCCATTGCCGCCATTATAATTCGATCGTTTGGCCCCAGGGCCAATTAGCCTACATTTTCCCCGATATCGGCCACCCGTAGGTGGGGATATCGGGAGAAGATCCGCTCGCTTGGTGACCTCGCCAGGCGAGCGGATCTTCACGTGTATGGGGACCTTTAGGCTAACCTCAAATAAATATCTCAAATGTAATCTGCTGCTTAGAAAACCTTCCCAATCTAAGAACAAAAAAGCAAATTTGTTCGTATTTATTCAAAACATGTGTAAATGTGTATTTGATTCCTGGCAAGGCTGTTTGCGTGCTGTCTCCAAGACAATAGCTTTTTCCTGGAGTGATTCTGTAATGAAGATTACTTAAATGAACTTGCTGCTTTCAATTGAAATTTGGCTTCCCTCTTTGCAAGATAAATTGTTTTTATATTTAATTGTAGCAATTGCAGTAAGTCTGCCTCACTAATCAATGCATATCCATAACATAGATACAGACTCTAATCTAAACATTAGCAGACTGCAAGAAGTCAGTGCTTTTGTGTGTCTGGCTCCTAGTGGAGTCTGGGAAGTTTAGAGAACCATTTCCTCCATCATTTAGTTACATTTGTTATTGACAGTGCCCTCTAACTTATTTATAGTTTACCTGAAAATTCAGGTTGTAAAAAGAGTTCCATTAGGTTGTGCTTTCTATCAAGAACCCTTCTGAGTTTGGGCTTCTGGGTGTAGGAGGGAGATAACTTGATTTCTTCAAGTCCTGAACACCCAGATCTGTTTAAAGAACCCCTGGCAGTCCAGAAATAAGATTTTGCCATGGAACTCTACTCCTAAAGGAAAAGTATTAAATTGAAATATCCAGGGCTCATTCAGTAGTAACATGCAACCCCATTGCCTATACCTTTGCTCAGATAGTAACTATTTATATTTAGAGAAATGTATAAGCAAAAAATGGCATATAAATACTCCACCCCTGGCCACATTATTTAGTCTCCAGGCAACACAATATAAAAAACTGTGTCTTTATAAATAAATGTGTAATGAATGTTAACATATCTGTAAAATGATGGTGCTAAACAGGTAGAAAATGGCATTGAAGAACTCTTTATTACACAACTTTTTACCCGGGACACATGGGCAGCCAGCCTGGGCAGAGAATGACTGCTGTGGCCAACATAGACAAGCAGCAGGTACAAGATTGCCGTTTATCTCTACATTTGGTTGTTATACACTGTGCATGTCCTTCTCAGCCCACAAAACATCATTGATGCCAATTTTTTTAGTGCCCACTGAAACGTTTTCTAGTTGCCGCAGGAAACAACTAGACCGTTGTTGGCAATAAAGGCATGGGAATAATAATGTCTACTAGTGAATTGGATATATGGATTATGTATGGATTATATATCTGCTGCTACTGTGCAAACAAATCTATGTATCTGATGTTCTGCCCTACCTCCCTGCCAGCCGGGGGGCTTGTCTGTGCCTCCCACTACACAGGCCAGTAGTTCATTGGTGTATATGTGCTGACATGGGCAGTGACATGGCGTGACTGAGTGTGGGGCAGGTGGTACAATGTAGGTAGTGGGAATCTGCATAATGTCTGCATAGGTCTTACCCTGACTCATAACTGAGTGACTTGTGCACTGACAATATAAGTATGTAATATTGACAAGATCCATCCCTTCTTTTACCAGCAACAGCTAAGTTGCTTATGCATGTTCTCATCCTCTCCCACCTGAACTACTGCAAGCTGCTACTAACTGGCCTTCCTAACTCCCATTTCTCCCCCCTACAGTCTATATTAAACACTGCTGCCAGAATTCTCCTCCTCTCATCCAGGAGAGTATAGGCCCTTTCACTGCTAAAGTCCTTATCATGCTTTCCTTTAAACAATGGAACTCCTATTCACACTGCCCCACACTACATCTCTACTACAAGCAACCACTTGGTCAGGGCTGGAACTAGAAGTAGAAGAGGCAGAAGAGGCTCTCCTCAAGAGCCAAAATATGGGATAGTCATTATCATTAGTGTGGATCAAAACTATACAAGGTGCAAACTAAACCCTCTAGTGGCCAAAGAGGGGAACACCTACAAAATATAAATCTAGGGAAGAGGCAACTGCCCAGGGCACAATAGTGGGGGGGGGGGGGGGTCTCCCCCTTATTCGCGTTCCTTGCCCCCACCGCTTGTCATTGCAGAGCATCACCCCCCACACTGCTGCCCCTCACATTGGGAATGCCCTCCCTGATTTCCTCTGGAGAGAATCCTCCCTCAGTCTTTTTAAAACCAAACTAAAAGACTCCCTCTTGGGGCACTCACCCAGCACCTGATCTGGGAACTGGCACTTATATTGTAGTGTCACCCACTGTGACCTACAGCACTTATATTTGCCTATTTGTGTCTGTAAGTTACCCTCCCATATAGATTGTAAGCTCTACGGGGCAGGGACCTCCATCCTCTTGTCTCTCTGACACTTAGCTCTTAATCATCAATGCAACTGTACTTTGTATTTATTTGTATTTATTTAATGTTTGTACTATTGATTTATTATTCTGCTGTACAGTGCTGTGTACATACAGTAAGTAGCACTATATAGATAAAAATATACATAAATATGAGTTCTGTATCATGCTGCTAAGGGGAAGGTTTATTAAAGGTTGTATTTTTTTCCTGCAAAGTGTATTTTTTTGCTCTAAAAATCGAATTTTTTCAATTTAAACAACATTACAGGTATCGGACTCCTCTAGAAACCCATTATCCAGAAATTCCGAATTACGGAAAGACCATCACCCATAGACTCCATTTTAATCAAATAATTCACATTTTTAAAATTGGTTTCATTTTTCTCTGTAATAATAAAACAGTACCTGTACTTGATCCCAACTAAGATATAATTACCCCTTATTGGGGCAGAACAGTCCTATTGGGTTTATTTCATGGTTAAATGATTCCCTTTTCTCTGTAATAATAAAACAGTACCTGTACTTGATCCCAACTAAGATATAATTACCCCTTATTGGGGCAGAACAGCCCTATTGGGTTTATTTCATGGTTAAATGATTCCCTTTTCTCTGTAATAATAAAACAGTACCTGTACTTGATCCCAACTAAGATATAATTACCCCTTATTGGGGGCAGAACAGCCCTATTGGGTTTATTTCATGGTTAAATGATTCCCTTTTCTCTGTAATAATAAAACAGTACCTGTACTTGATCCCAACTAAGATATAATTACCCCTTATTGGGGCAGAACAGCCCTATTGGGTTTATTTCATGGTTAAATGATTCCCTTTTCTCTGTAATAATAAAACAGTACCTGTACTTGATCCCAACTAAGATATAATTACCCCTTATTGGGGGCAGAACAGCCCTATTGGGTTTATTTCATGGTTAAATGATTCCCTTTTCTCTGTAATAATAAAACAGTACCTGTACTTGATCCCAACTAAGATATAATTACCCCTTATTGGAGCCAAAACAATCCTATTGGGTATACTTAATGTTTAAATATTTTTTTAGTAGGCTTAAGGTAGGAGAAATTACAGAAAGACCCCTTATCCGGAAAACCCCGAGCATCCTGGATAATGGGTCCTGTATTTGCAAATGTTTTATGTGTCAAAACCAGATAAAAGCTGTAGAGCTGTACTACACTTTCACTTCCAGGTATTCGATTTGTTTGAATTTTTTTGGGAGCAATTCATTCTATTAATTACACAAATCTGAACTTTGATAAATCTCCCTCCCCGTTTTAATAGTGGTGAGCCTTGAATTAAAGCATATTAGGAAGATAAATACAGAAATGAAATACATACGGCACCCAACAACACCAGCCAATATCTATGTATGAAGGCTATAACATACCCAACATGCCATTTATACTAATACTGCTAAGCGCATTTCTCGGAATTACCATGGAGCGTTGGCACAGCTACAGAACTTTCTTTCCGGAAAGGCGCTGATCTGATCACTATAACTGCTCACTGTGGCAGGGATGTCAAGGCCAGAGAGAAACTCAACTCAGCTGGGAACTGATAAACAGCCAGTTTGACATGCTTGGTATATGGGAGAATGTCTTCAGTAAAATAAATGCCAAAGAAGTAGATATTTATATCTACTGTCCATTGATCCATCCGTCTGTACAATAACATGGCCTTTGTATTCTCTGCTCTCATATAAAGTCATATAAATACTTGCATTGCCTCTTATTGTGGATCTTGGATTAGATGCAGGAGGACACTTTGCTATATAGATATATATATATAGAGAGGGATGTAGAAAATGCAGACAAACAGTAAATAAAAACAGAGATCAGAGAGAAAGCACTTAAATGTCCCAAAGATATACATCTTCATTTTTCAAACAGCCCTTCGTCCTCGACTACACAAATGTAACATGCCTGGAATACAGTCTATTATCTTGAAACTGTATCTCTCCTACATATTCTGTAATTGCTTATCCATCTCATTCTATACCTGAGTGACCTACTTTACTTCTCAGAGAGACCTTTAGAATTTACCAGGTTTGTGCCCTTGAGGTAGGTCACAGCATGTGCATACATACAATACACACATATATATATATACAGTCCAAAACTCTTTCAGCACGCCAAACTTACAAAACAAATTGCCTGAGTGCTACCTCTATGTATCCAATTATCCAAAAATCCAAGAATATAAGGTGCACACCAGGATCTTTTAAAAATAAAACATTACTTTTAATAAATCATACTGGTAAAACAGGCCCATATATATAAATATATATATAGCTAAAGAGAAAGAGGCTGCCACACCCATACCAGTTACTTTTCCTACTGCAGCTTTTTTTCTCAGGGCAGCATCTCAGTATATTCAAAATGTCAGGTCTACAAAAAGAACCTGGGCTACAGTCCAAGCTCTTTTCTATAGATTCAATACACACAGGACATACAGTTAAACCTTCAGCAAACAAACATCAAAGAATGAACATCAGCAGCTTAGAACATTAGAACTGTATCATGCTCATCGGGGTACAAGGAAAGCCAGTATTTAATTTGAGTGGAACATATCTATACAGCCTTTCCCAAGCTCAGTTTCATCCATTTCATTGAATATTACACTGAGAATATGAATTCAGAGTACCTGGACTCTGTGTGAAGGCTGTTCTAGATCATCTACCTCTTGTCTCATCAACACTGTGTCTGCTGAAGAATTATTGGCAAAAGCCTCAACAAGTTGGTCCAGTTGTCCTACCACTTCCCTGCTGGGAGCATTATTGCTCGTCCGTTGGTGACGACTTTCAACTACTCTGGCCACCGGTTTATTAAATCTTCTCCTCACCTCCATGTGTTCATCTTGACAAAGGCAAAATGGGAGAGTTAGAAGGGCCAGCAGCCACCATATGCTGAGACGTGTGGAAGCCATGCAGATGTTAAGCAAAATCCTTGCACGGAGATGTTGACTGCTCACTGTGTCGTTTCCAGAATGGTTTTGTTCTGATTTTTATACTAGTGAAGCCAGCTGGAACAGCAAGTGAAAATTCTTAATGCAAAATTAGCCATGTCTGAGGGAAAGTATTAGTCATTTCTTTACTATTACCAGTAAAATTGATTTCTATGCTTCTACGGGCTCCACGCTTGTAGGACAGGGATGCTTCTCTCTCCTAGGGATTTTACAAACATGACACTTCTCCATGACATATTTTTGTCAGAGTGTGAAAAAAGAAACCATGGGAAATCATGAACATGTGTCCAAGAAAAGTCTGCCCATTATTAAGCACGCAAATGGTACAGCTCAGTAACATTGCCTTTGAACCAGCCACCTTGTATTCTTGCCAACGATCTCTAGCGCTGGTCCTTCAGCACAGTCACAATTTCCAACAATAACAATGTAGTAAAACCATGGAAAGCTTTATATCATGATTATTTGCTGTTCTGTATTACTGCTGCTAGTGATTTGCTTTCCTTTCTCATTGAAATAAGAGTTTTTAACATTTAATTATCACAATTATTATTTATATTTCATAGTTACCTAGTTACATAGGGTTGAAAAAAGACCAGAGTCCATCAAGTTCAACCCTTCCAAGTAAACCCAGCACCCACAACCCACACCTACCAATCAACTATCAAACGCAAACTACCAGTAACCAGTGCTATTGTTCATATACCAAGTTTAAATATACATTTTGAAATGATATGCTATGATAATACAGTGTTATAAGATTTATACGGTTTAGGAATTGATTGTTTCACTCCGAATTGGAACTGAGAGGAGAGATCTGCGATAATGAATGTGAATATTATGTGGATATTATGTTTTCCCCTAATTTTTGGTAATATATCAGTGTTGAATATGTTGTTTATAAAATATGAAACAAACCTCTTCCCTAAATATGGACATTTTTTAAATGTAATTCTTGAGAATTTGAAAAAAAAATCTTCCAAATGAAAATCTTCAAAAACTTCAAAATCAGATTAGAATTTCTATTGGAGAAGCAATAGATTCGCCACATTAGTGCCACCTAGAACGCTATATTTATTCTGCAGAAAGCTTTACCATACCTGAGTAATCAGCCCTAGAAGCTTTCTCTGTTTGTTTAAGATAGCAGCTGCCATTTTAGAGCGGTCTCTATAGCTTCCTGCTGCAGCTCTAGCCGTTATAGCTCCGATCACACATTCTGATGGGAGGGGGAGGGAGTTTTTATGTAGTCTTCTGGGAGGGGGGAGCAGATGAAGGGAGAAAGCTGAGCAGACTCTGGCCCTGGGAATGAAGGATTTTTCTGAGAGAGGAAGTCGGATACCCTAAGAACATGTTTACACAAAAGGAGACAAGAAATCCTGTGTTTCTTTTGATAGAGGACTCTGTAAGTGGTTATGGCTGTATTTACCTTTCTGATAAAGCTTACTTAGTTTTTTACTTTTTGGCATCCGCGGCATATTCCAATACTAAATAATGAAGTTACCAATAAGTGGATTTATCAGATAAATACCATTTAGGCAGAATTTTATACCTTTTTTAATTTCATGTTTTGTTATAAACTCAAGCACAGAAAAAGATTGCGATTAAACATGATCAAATGTTTTTTGGAACTAGGGTGTGATATTAAGCAGAAAACCATGAAAACCACATTTATAACAATTTGTGTTCAAAAGTTAAAATGATACCTTCCATTGGCTTCTATAGAAGCTCGTAAGGTTTACCTGCCAAATATTTTAATTGGAAGTTTCGGGAGTTCTTTCAATTGCTAAATCTTGAACATTCAAGGTCAGAAAACTCAAAATCACATGGAAAAGTAATATAGGCAGGCACTCCAACTTCCCAGAAGTAGCGCATCAAAAAAAAACAGCCATATAAAAAGTAAAAAGGTATATAAAGTTTATTTAATCCATATATATAAAAGAACAAAACAAGAAGCCTTACTCATTTCATACCAATAGGGGCTGATTTACTAAGACACGAATTTCGACCGAATTGGAAAAATTCCGATTGGAAAACGAACATTTTGCGACTTTTTCGTATTTTTTGCGATTTTTTTCGGCGCCTTTACGACTTTTCGGAAATTATCGCGACTTTTTCGTTACCAATACGATTTGCGCGAAAAAACGCGAGTTTTTCGTAGCCATTCCGAAAGTTGCGATTTTTTTCGTAGCGTTAAAACTTGCGCGAAAAGTTGCGCGAAGTTTTGCGCAAGTTTTAACACTACGAAAAAATCGCAACTTTTTGCGCAAGTTTTAACGCTACGAAAAAATCGCAACTTTCGGAATGGCTACGAAAAACTCGCGTTTTTCCGCATTATTGTATTGGTAACGAAAAAGTCGCGATAATTTTCCGAAAAAATCGCAAAATACCGATCATTACGAAAAAAATGCAATCGGACGCATTCGGCCCGTTCGTGAGTAAGTAAATGGGCCCCATAGGGTACTTAGTGATAGGCTACTGTATGACTAAGTACCCTATTCGGTACTATGACTAAGTACCCTATTGATACGAAACGCGTAAGGCTTCTTGTTTTGTTCTTTTATATATGGATTAAATGAACTTTATATACTTTTTTACTTATTATATGGCTGTTTTTTTTGATGCGCTACTTCTGGGAAATCGGAGTGCCTGCCTATATTACTTTTCCATGTGATTTTCTCCATTACGGCTCCCTAAGCTGAAGGTCTGGGGCATGAGCACCCGGACCCATCTCTACTACGGGTAAGATTTCTACATTATTAGCTAAGACTGAGATTACCCCTTTACGATGCTTTGGACAGAAAACTCAAAAACCTAAGCTCCAAATGCCATTAAACTAGATATATTTTTTTGATTATGACTACACATGTCATTGAAGATTACCAGAAGATTCAACATCAGAAAACTCACTTGCTGTGTTTTTCTTGAACTGATTTAAAAACACCATATAGAATTTTGATAATTTTTCCCCTTGGAATTTTGTGGGTGGCTTTTTAGTTCCACCAAAACCCTTCCGCAAATCAGATTTTGTTGGTATTTATATTTGAGGAGACCCTACAATGACTTAAGGTCAGGAGACTGTGCTTCCAGTGAAAAAGCAGCTGTTCCTAGAGCCCCTCACAGTGAAGCAGGCAGCAATCTATTAGAAATAAATCAGTTTAGCCGTGACTGTGACTGAGGACTGCCATAAAAAGAACCAGTAGTAAGTAAAACAACATTTAATTATTTAGCGGTCTAGAAATGAAATTAATATAAATGATAAATAGTAAGCACGATGTAATCTTAAAACAGGCCTACCCTTATGTGGACTCAAAGCACGTAATAAAAGTATATAAAAGAAAGGGGTGGAAAACCTCAACAAAGCAAGGGTTAACCCAACAAGTCATGTTCTCATAGAATTTCAAGGACGGTTCAACTGTGAGAGTCATAACCAGTGAGATAAATTTAGCCTGTGATGCAAACAGAGTGGAATTGGCCTGTATTCAGGAATTCTTTAGCCCAGGCATAAATTGGTAGTTGGGCACATTAGCTCCTCAACGCAGAGAACATATTGGAAAACTATTCCAACCCTAAATTAGTTCAGAATTTTATCATGTAATAAAAAAAAATACAGTGTTGGGGCATAAGCTGCACGCTGTTTGAAGGTAAATTGTCTCTGTGGTTCTTGCAACAAATACATTTAATTGCCGGATGTTACACAATGGGGCACATGTGTGTCTGCAGTTGTGTCCAATTTGCCAAGATTAACTTAACAAGATTTTTTACTAATCAGACACAGTTGCACCGTCTCCCTGGCGTCATTTCTTGTTTTTGGCGTGCAAGTGACTTCTGTGCTTTATTCTTTTGGCGCAACTGAACTGAATGCGTCGATCATTTCTAGCGTTCAGCATGTGAGACACGGGTGCGCCCTGTTCTCTTGTTGCAACTGAACTGTGCCAATTGACATAGGGCACTGTGGGAATTCTGGCGCTATTGCCTGTTCCAAAGGTAGCAGTAGCTCCAGGGTTCACTGCGTCCATAGGCACAGCAGCGCTAAATGTGGAATGGAAGGCAGGAATGACTGAGCAGCACTGAGCACAACTACACCGAAGTGCAAGGAGCACGTTTTGGCACAAATACTTTTAATAAACATGGTTTTATGCACAACTGACTGTAGGGAAAGTGCATGGACCCCAACTGTACTTGTAGGCATACTGTACATGAGCCTTCTGATCTCCTCACTGTAGTCTTTTACTGCACGTCTAATTACCCTGATCCTGTCTTGCACAGAGTGAGCTATTACAGATATTACGCCCTACTGACCTGTCCTACTGAGGCCTACCTGCACTTCCGCTTCTCCACCACCAGCCACTCCCTCCAGCAAGTGAGGTCCCAAGAGACTGAGAAGAAACTGAGAATATGGTGACTTTTAAATACTAGGGACAACACTGGATTAGCACTAATGGGAACAGCCTGAAGTAAAGATGAACAGTACATTTTCCCTTCTACATATCTGTGCCAGACCATTGGAACATTGGAACATTGGGTTTAATCTGCAGTGCAATCTGCTTGATTTAAGGTGGCCATACAAGCACCGATAATCTCGTAAGAAACCTCGTTTCGTACGATATTCGGTGCGTGTATGGTATGTCGGCGAGTTGACCGATATCGCAGGAAGCTGCTGATATCGGGCGATTTGCCGATCGGACCAGTTTGAAAATTTTGATCGGGCGCCATAGAAGGTGCCTGACCAAAATCTCCCTTCAGCGCTGAATCGGCAGAAGGAGGTAGAAATCCTATTGTTTCTACCTCCTTACCTGCCGATTCAGCCCTGAATGGTGTGTGGCGGATCTGACGATGTTTCGTGCGACCGATGGTCGCACGAAACATCGTCAGATCGCCACGTGTATGGCCAGCTTTAGCTAGCTTGCCTTACTGGGAAGAGATGTCTGATTTGAAAACAATTAACATCAATCTGGTTGGCTTGGTCTGTCCTTTGGGTGTGGCAGTCCTGGAACAAAAGAAGTTTGGGTTATGATTGATTTAATGGTTTTTATAACGAGGAATGTAAATACAGGTATGGGACCTGTTATCCAGAATGCTGGGGACCTAGGGTTTCTGGATAATGGATCTTTCCATAATTTGGATCTCCAGTTTACTGAAAAACCATTTAAACATGATTTAATGTATTAATGAATGTTTTGCCACCAATAAGGTTAGTTATATTTTAGTTGGGATCAAGTACAGGTACTGTTTTATTATTACAGAGAAAAGGGAATCATTTAACCATGAAATATACCCAATAGGGCTGTTCTGCCCCCAATAAGGGGTAATTATATCTTAGTTGGGATCAAGTACAGGTACTGTTTTATTATTACAGAGAAAAGGGAATCATTTAACCATGAAATAAACCCAATAGGGCTGTTCTGCCCCCAATAAGGGGTAATTATATCTTAGTTGGGATCAAGTACAGGTACTGTTTTATTATTACAGAGAAAAGGGAATCATTTAACCATGAAATAAACCCAATAGGGCTGTTCTGCCCCAATAAGGGGTAATTATATCTTAGTTGGGATCAAGTACAGGTACTGTTTTATTATTACAGAGAAAAGGGAATCATTTAACCATGAAATAAACCCAATAGGGCTGTTCTACCCCCAATAAGGGGTAATTATATCTTAGTTGGGATCAAGTACAGGTACTGTTTTATTATTACAGAGAAAAGGGAATCATTTAACCATGAAATAAACCCAATAGGGCTGTTCTGCCCCAATAAGGGGTAATTATATCTTAGTTGGGATCAAGTACAGGTACTGTTTTATTATTACAGAGAAAAGGGAATCATTTAACCATGAAATAAACCCAATAGGGCTGTTCTGCCCCCAATAAGGGGTAATTATATCTTAGTTGGGATCAAGTGCAGGTACTGTTTTATTATTACAGAGAAAAGGGAATCATTTAACCATTAAATAAACCCAATAGGGCTGTTCTGCCCCAATAAGGGGTAATTATATCTTAGTTGGGATCAAGTACAGGTACTGTTTTATTATTACAGAGAAAAGGGAATCATTTAACCATTAAATAAACCCAATAGGGCTGTTCTGCCCCAATAAGGGGTAATTATATCTTAGTTGGGATCAAGTACAGGTACTGTTTTATTATTACAGAGAAAAGGGGATCATTTAACCATGAAATAAACCCAATAGGGCTGTTCTGCCCCAATAAGGGGTAATTATATCTTAGTTGGGATCAAGTACAGGTACTGTTTTATTATTACAGAGAAAAGGGAATCATTTAATATGAAATAAACCCAATAGGACTGTTCTGCCCCCAATAAGGGGTAATTATATGCCCTTTTCATAATTTGGGACTTTCTGGATAAGAGATCCCCTACCTGTACTTTCCTCTCTTTTCCCCTGTACCTTTTTCCCTTCTTCTTTTCATCCTTCCATTTCTTTTGTTCCCTTTTATTTGATACTTTATTATTTTGTAAGTGAATATACCTCTAATTTAAAGATCAGTCTGCCTCAAGTCAATAGCTAAGCACTCCTAATTAGAACAGATTCTACAAAAGGAGCTTTGGAAACTTATACCAAGTAGTGTGGAATAAAGAGGGGAAACAATAAAATCCCCACATAACTACAAGGATATTCATACGTAGAAAGAGATAATAACACTAAAGCTTGTCGTGTTTAGCTCTATGGTGACTAGAGGGTCAGAATATTCTTAGAGCATTTTAAGAACCTAATTATGTGAATAATTGGAAACCAAATGAGACTTTTAAAGAAAACTGGCAGTGTCTTAAGAAATATAAAGTTTAAAATGCCAAGAGGGCTCACACATGGGTGATTCCTATGGGAAACGTGTCAGGCATGAACCCTCCTGGCATCTAACGTGACTTTTGTGCTACTATGGGAATTTAGAGTTAATTATGAAATAGGGTTACATTTTAAATACATTTAATCTCCCTCCCAGCAAAGATATTTATAGACTGAACCCGTAGGCTGTGCATTTACATGTATTTACATATATTAAATTAAGTACATAGATGGCAAATGGTATGCCCTTATGCATTACTGCCTTTACGCATCAGCAGGACATTTTACTCCACTCCAGTTTTTAGATGCTGGAAATAAACCGTTCTGTACCAATAATATAAGTTGTCGTCTCTCGCTGGTTTGTGTCTTCTAAACCCATTGCCTCCTCAATCCGACACTGTGTAACCTCTCCGTGCCCATAACCGTCACGGCTTAATGTCAGAACAATCAGACAGTTGTCATTAAACTTAGTGCAAATATGACATTTTAAGGGGGAACGAAGCATTAGGACATATTTGATTTACATCCAGTCCCAACACGTTGTCCTGCTGTAAAATATAATTGTCCTAGGACGAACCTCCTAATCACCGCCCAAGGAGATGAAACTTCAGCTTTTATACTATGATAACTCAAGTGTTTCATGGGTCACCACAATAGCCCTAAGGCAAACAGCAAATGCTTCACTTTACATTTGGATCACACAATGTGGCTCAGAAGCTAAATGTGTAACATCAGTTTAATAGTTAGAGCTTAAGGTGCCCAAACACGTTAAGATCCACTCACTTGGCAAGGTCGCCAAGTGAGCGGATCTTCTCCCAATATCCCCACCTACGGGTGGGCGATATCAGGCACATTTAGGCTAATTCGATTGTTTGGCCCTGGGATTATAACAATGGAAATGGGCGCAGTCGGTTTGGGGACTGCATCAACGAGCCGATGCGGTCCCCGATCCGACTAAATCTTTTAACCTGCCCGATCGATATCTGGCCAATTTCAGGCCAAATATCGGTCGGGCATGCCCGTCGTTGCTGCCCCTACACGGGCCGATAAGCTGCCGAATCGCCAAGCCTTTCCTCACTTCAGAAGATGACAGACATCAACAGTGGCGGCTGTTGGTAATTTAAAGGTGGCCATACACCTTCAGATCTGCTCACTTGGCGATGTCATCAAGCGAGCGGATCTTCTCCCAATAACGCCCACCTATGGGTGGGCAATATCGGGAGAATCCAGACTAATTTGATCGGTTGGTCCTGGGGCCAAACGATCGAATTATAATGACGAGTATAGGCAAAGTCAGTTCAGGGACCGCATCAACAAGCGGTCCCCAATCTGACTAGATTTTTTTACCTACCTGATCGATATCTGCCCAATTTCAGGCCAGATATCGGTCGGGCAGGCCCATCAGTAGTGCCCATACATGGGCCGATAAGCTGGCGAATCGGTCTAAGGGACTGATATCGGCAGCTAGAATTGGCCCATGTATGGGCACCTTAAGGAATGAAAATGATTGGCTGGAGAGTTACTAGTTTGATGGGCAGAAATTGGGGGCTTGGCTATAAGATATGGTTGGTCTAGGAAACCAGTGAGGTATATAAGAGAGTTGTCAATTGTAACTGTCATTGTGTATCTCAGGGTTCATGGAGGGCATTGCCTCTCTTTATATGTAAAATAATACATTTATATGTTTGGAGCTGGAAGGGGGTTTTCTTTGTGTGTAAGCCAGTTGTGCATGGCCAGTGGGAGAGGCTGGGCAAATGAGAGCCCTTTAATTTGGACCCCTGAGAATGTGGCCAATGGCTGGGATTTTATTAGAAGTGTCTGAGTAATAAAAAGTTGCATGCATTATACATATATGGAAAAAGATGAATTTATCAAATAAAGCTAAGTATTGTCTCCATATTAGTGAGTTTGGGTTTATTGAGTGCATTGACTAAAAGGTCCTACTTACTTTCTCACTGACTCAGTGCTTTATTCTGTTTCCAAAAAGTATTGCAGTGTTTTCGAAATATCTGAGGCTTCTGCGTTCCTCCGATCCTAAGGGTTCGAATGAATGGATCAGTTGCAACAGGACATTCTACTAAAGGGGCCTCCTGTTTTTGTTGCTTTGCTAGTAAGCTCTTATATCAGCCCCAGTCCTTACATCATTGGTGGAGATTTGTTCCCATTCCCTTTCCAACCCATGATTCATTATAAATACAGTCTCCCAGGCAGTTGTGCTATATAGTAATATACTAAATAAACTAGAATGTTAGCTTGCTGGTGCTTTGGAGAGCTGGATACTCTGTAATCTGTTGGTCACTCTCCATTGCAGTCAATATGAAACACTCAGTGAGAGAATGTAGACTTTTATTCACCAAGCAGGAAAGTGCCCACGTGAGTCATAAACGGCATGGAAGGGTAATTAAAGTCAGATCTGTCTTTTGGGGGTGCAAACAGGGGCAAACACCCACACACTAGCAAAGCTGCAGAACAGCAATTTCAGGTAGTAATTTTAGTATGTGAATATGATGACAATTGCTGACTATGGGGTAAAATGGCAACAGTAACACTATAAAGAGTGGGGGGGGCAGTCCCCACAACTCTATGGGCTCCTGACGGAACAAGGGTTCAGTGCTCCACTGTTGCTATAACACTATAAAAAGGGGGAATAGCTGCACAGTCTGTTTGCTTCACAGTAGCCACAAATGTTTTAATACTTAATGGAATAAATTACTTTTTTAGAAGAAGGAAAGCGACTTTTTCCCCTTTTCTATAGTGTTCCAGAAAAAAAAAGTTTTCAGGGGGGGCCCATGTCCCTGATATGTTATGCCAGGGCCAGGGTTGGACTGGGCCAGAGTGATACCAAGAACAAAACCTGGTGGGTCCCGGCCCCGCTGAACCAGGCCTGCTCCCTGAGGTCTCTGCGGCTCACTTGCCCCCTCTACGACAATCACAGCCACAAAGAGGACAAAGGAAATAAACAGTATGCAGTGAGGGGGGGGGTGGAATACACTGGGAGAAGGGCCCTTGGGGTTGTAGTTCTGGTGGGCCCTGGATACCCCAACTCTATGTAAGGCTCGTTTACCACAAAGTACGGCCACGCTAACACGGATGCATTGCCCAAGGCTCCTTGTGCTACTGTCACTCTGGACGTAGTGGTACTTCCAAGCTTCTCACAATGTGTTGCCCCAGTAGTAACCAGACTTGCTCCCAGTGAATTGAATGCAAATGGCAAATGCAAAATGAGAATTCCTTTGAAACAATTCCAAATGATCAGAAAGCACTTGCCGGAGGGCATTACTCAAAAGCATAACTGTATTACAGCAGCAAAGTGATATATCATACCCACACATTCTACAAGAACAAACATGTGCAAAATGTAATAACTGTACAATTCCCATATGAGTTCATCTGCTCATTCACACTGCATAAATCACTCCAGCCTAATGGGGAATACATGAATCAAAGGGCACAGCAGCTACACAGTTATTCCCCATAAGCCCAGCTAGGTACTTTCCTAATGCAATGGGCAGAAATAACTGAGCACAAGGTAACCTACAGGAAACCTATACCCCCAGAATGAATATTTAACCAAGAGTTTATATCATGTTAAGTGACCTATTAAAGAATCTCGCCAAACTGGAATATATATATCAGTAAATATTGCCCTTTTATATCCTTTCCCTTGAGCCACCATTTAGTGATGGGCTGTGTGCTCCCTCAGAGATCAGCTGACAGGAAGTGATGCAGCTCTAACTGTAACAGGAAGTAGTGTGGGAGTAAAAGGCAGAACTCTGCCCATTCATTGGCTGATGGGGCCTAGCATGTATGTGTGCCTTGGCTTGTTTGTGTGCACTGTGAATCCTATGATCCCAGGGGGCGGCCCTTAATTCTTCAATGGCAGTTTTCTATTTAGGATTACCCAATGGCACATACTGCTAAAAAAGAATAATTTTATGAAAATGGTTTATTTAGATGAAGCAAGGTTTTACATATGAGCTGGCCATATATTTTTATTGTTATTGTTCGGGGGTATAGTTTTCCAGTCAGTGACCTTTGTAGTTAGATCCCCCTTCTCTAATGTAGGTGCCAGGAGACAGCCAATCACATCCCTACAAAGCGTTTGCGCTGCAGCATTGTGCCCCATGACGACAAAGTGGGTGCTGTAGATCTGCAGGTGGGATATCTATAGTTTTATATAAAGAATCAGATGCCACAAAGTCTCCCCAAAATCAAAGATTACCCTAAACAAAATGGTTCTTTAGCAACATTCGTTTTGTGAGCTCTTCTATAATCGCTAAACCTTCAAAATCTTTCAAACTCCTCATTTTTCAATCTCCAGCTCCATTGCCAGAAGGAGCAATAGCAGGCACCCCACGGACCCGGAAACATGTGAGATGCACCCCACTGCGTGCAGGCAGACCTACTGATGGTATAATCCGGATTGGGAGGCAGCGGAGATAAAAAGAAACGCGTTAAGGTTTAACATTCCTTCTCCTACCGGCTGCAAGGCAATTTCTAGAATCCTACACAGAAATGGGCTCCTGCTGGGAGTATGCTCCAAATTAAAAAAAAAAAAAGAAATATCACAATAGTTAGACAGGGTCTGTCTCTATAGGGAGTCTTAACTCTTAAATTACCACCTTCTCTCCCCCCAATTGCATTAAAATAGAAAAAAAGCAAACATTACTTCATTTTTGAATGATTTGTTTCTTTATGGAAATAATAAGACAGTACTTGGTAATAACTAAGCTGCATAAATCCATGCCAATGGCAAAGCAATCTACTGGTTACCTTAAGGGTTTAAAATGAGATGTTCATGTAACCAAGCCAACAGCACGGCTAGGTTTAGAGCATGGGGTACACACGACTCAATCCTTCAGGATGGGCCTTCACTAAGTGGAAGTGACCAAACGGAGCTATGGTGCAACTACAACTCACTGTGGCTGTGTGCAGTGCAAAGTAACAAATGGGCACCAGTAGGTTCTTGAAGTTGAACAATAGAAATTATTTATTGTCAGAGGCAATCAATGTGCAGGGTTATAGCAATACTCACACAGAGCAGATATCAGGTAATTGCACAGAAGGTATAAAAATATGGTGTCCACCCGTATAGCCCACCTCAGCCAAGGGTGAGGAAGGTAAGGACCACCAACCATCACGGCCTCCCTGTGAAGAGTAGCCTGGCCCAGTATCTGTATCCTCAGGGTGCCCCTTAGCAGCAAGGGATCCCTCACAGGCGACTATGGATCAGGGATAGGAACTGACCTGATACCTGCGTCTTAACTATGTCCTGCTCTAAAGCATCAATGCCTGTAGGGAAGAGTACTCCCAGCTCATTTCCTGGTTGGAGCCAAAACTGCTCTTTCTAACTAATCTCACTATCTCACTTTCCTAGAAAGTGCTCTTATAAATTATCCTGACACTTACTAATCCTCATTTACGGGGTCCCTGTTCCTCTACTTCTCTGGAGCTGGATGCAGCCTTTACGGTACTCACTTTACTGGGGCCCTGTTGATCCCACGCTCAGTGGAACTCCCACCTGGGGCAGCAGATGCAGCCAAAGAGGAAGCCCCACCCCTCTGCTAAGCACTATATCAGAGTGCCCAGGGAGTGGTCTCCCTATTAACCAATAAGACACATTTGCAAAACTATAAATTGATACATGGGTCTTTGCCCAGTAACAGCACAGACTAAGGAAGTTGTAGAGTTTACTGTATAGCCATAGGGACATGTTAACCCTATAGGTCGCTACACTGACTTCCAGTTTTCCTGCACCCACAGCAGGTCCGGGTAGTCAGGGTAGCTCTGTGGAAGTAATGTCACACGCATGTAATGTATGACACCACTTCTGCGACGCAGGCACGTGTGATGTCACACCCACGTAACGTGTGATGTCACATGCATGACATAGGGGACGTATTTAGATCCAATGCTTATGGTGGCGCCGGACCTAAACACTTCCCCGGGTATACTGTCTCTTTTTTCAAGGGGAGAAGGCTAGTCCTGCCATACAGGTATAGTATTCTTCCCTCTTATGAGGACTTCTCCCTCTGGCTGTCTAATAAACAAGCTAGAAGACCAGCAAAATACAAGATATTCCTGTATTAGCTGTGCATTTTTGAGGTAAAAATTTTGGGGCATTTAATATGAGACAAAAGTAGTCATATATGATCCTAGGGGATGAAAGTGCAAAAAGCACTAAAGGTGGCCATAAACGAGCAGATCCGCTCGCTTGGCGATGTCGCCAAGCGAGCGGATCTTCACCCGATATCCCCACCTACGGGTGGGCGATATCGGGGAGGATTTAGGTAAAAAAAAAAATAATCTGATCGTTTGGCCCTGGGGCCAAACGATCGGATTATGTGGGCAGCAATGAGGCAGTCGGCTCGGGGACCGCATCAACGAGCCGATGCGGTCCCCGATCCGACCGGATTTTCTAACCTGGCCGATCAATATCTGGTCAATTTCAGGCCAGATATCGGTCGGCCAGGCCGCTCTGCTCTCCCCATACACGGGCCGATTAGCTGCCAAATCGGTCCAAGGGACCGATATCGGCAGCTATAGTCGGCCCGTGTATGGGGACCTTAAGAGTGTGTCCCTTAGTGCCCATTCAGGAAGGCATTAGCCCAGTACATGGAGCATCGTTAATCAGCTCTCAAATCTTATCAGGGAAAAATATGGATAAATAAAATGCTTTTGTTTGAACGCTAATCATGTGGCATGTTGTACTGTTGGAAGTCTCTTGCAGAAGTGGCTGCAGAAGGAATGCTGATTGTACTGGAGTTAATAAGCATTTAGTACAGCAATGAATTCCTGAGTTTCTCGGCTTACAAAGCCTGTTATTTCATTGCAGTGATCGATATGTGTGTCTGCAAGCCCCTTGTGTTATGTATTCGGTGCCCTGCCGCTCGGTACACAGGAAGCAACTAGCGTAAAGTCATGAGTCGGAATCATGGTGTTTTCCAACAGCGGGACTATTGTAACCTCCCATTGTGGCACCATTAGTGGAGTATAACAGCACCAGGAAAAATTTAGATTACATCCAGGGAACAATTAGAACAATGATGGTTTCAGACTTTGTTTTGTCTAAATAAAACTGTTTAATGATTAGCTTTAGGTCAGAACTATTTTTAGTGTATACCTAATGAATTGCTGTTAGATTTAGCAAGAACAAATCTTATTTGCCTAACTCAGTGTTACTTTCCACTTGTCCCTTTAATTGGTTCCTGTATGGCAAACCCAAAAGGGTTGGGGCTTACCCAGTAAAGGGTATATGTATGTATGTATGTATGTATATGTATATCTTTATTTATAAAGTGCTACTTATGTACGCAGCACTGTACAGTAGAATATATTAGTACAAACAGGGGGGTTAAAGATAATGGATAAATACAAAGTACAACAATAAATACAAATAAATACAAGGTACAGTTGCAATAAGAGTCAGAAACACAAGATGAAGGAGGTCCCTGCCCCGTAGAGCTTACAATCTATATGGGAGGGGTAACTAACAGACACAAATGGGCAAATATAAGTGCTATAGGTCACAGTGGGTGACACTACAATATAAGTGCCAGTTCCCAGATCAGGTGCTGGGTGAATATTCCAAAAGGTAGTCTTTAAGTTTAGTTTTAAAAAGACTGAGGGAGGGTGGAGTTTAAAGTGGGTTGGGAGTTCTTCTGTATATTTCTTCAGCAGGGAAGTGGGGAGATAGGGACCATAAATTCTTATGAGTTTAGGGGACTGGTAAAATAGTTGCCCTTTTCCCTGGCAGTCCCCTAGTACTTTAGACCCCTATGGGGGTCCTTATTCTAGATAGGAAGTAAGTCCCTTTCCTGGGTCAAAGTATGACCAATGTAGTTCTCTAGTTTGGCAACTAGATGTGTAATAATATATAAGGCAGAGCAGCCACGTGCTCTGGGTCCATTTTGTGCAGGGTCCCACCTAAGCAGCCAGGCTGGGACAATAGTGGAACCTAGGTCAGATAAGGGCCTAGTTAGTGTCAGGCTATACTCTTTAATAGGTCACACTAGGTGTGGCAGACAGTTGAGGTTAGCTTGTGAGCAGCCAATGAGCACTCCAAAGAGGAGTGTTAATGGGATTAAGATCTTGGGTTTCCTATTGCGCAGAAGTAGGGAACAAGTGTACAGAATCAGGACTAGATAGAATTTGCTTGGGTTCCACTTGGAAGGGAATTCTTGAAAACTGGAGGTAACCCCAATTTACTATAAGTTTACAGGAGCATACATGTGCAGCAGGACCAGAAAAAATGTAGAAGAAATGTAGAAGATCAAACACCAACTTCCATGGCCCACCTATTGCTGTGTCAGATAAAAGCACAATGCCAAGGGTTATGAGCAGGGAATTGGAAATTAAAGTTATTGCCTATCTGTCCAATGAGAGCACAGTTCACTTGAGTGCAAAATGAGTGAGAGACATGAAAGTATGTTACCATAAACTGCAAGTCACTTTTAAAGTTCTATTCCAGCACAATGTATTAGTTTCTGCCTGTGCTAATAATAGTCACCAACAATTTTAAAGATCTTGTTGTATGAAGTCCATCCCTGGCTCAGGTGGGTAATGGCTGTAGGTTTATGAATTGGAAACTGGGAAGATGGCATTTACATGCAGGGTGATGCTGAATGAACTGAAAGAGAGGAAGGGGACAGATAAATGGTGAAGAAGAGGGGGCGGTTTTATTAAATGTAAACATGAAAGGGGAGAAGGTAGATGAACTGAGAAGGAGGGTGAAGAAGGCATGTAAACAGTTACAAAACTTCATTAGTTCTGGGGAAGTGCCAAGAACCAGAGCAAACTCCATGTCCCCAATGTAGGCGGTCCAGCTATACCCAGGAGCAATATGTCTTTATCTCATAATGGTGGGGAAGTTGGTGTTTCCACCATGTGCATGTTGGCCACCCATATCATAATGTGCATAAGGACTACCTAATAGAGGAAAAAGAAAATGTTGCATGATGCTGAGATTGTTCCTTATCTACATAAACAATAGCATTGGGGTACAAGGCATGTTCTCTATACACATATACACACATATACACACTGTATTGAATTGCTGCACATCTCTTTTTTGAATGGACTTGGGAAATTGGCTAGAAAGATTGATATAACATCCATAGATGGTACCTACAAGCACTCTATAGGGATTGTTATGGGAATGAGCACCCATTGTCATATATATCTGAATTTTTTTTGATGGCATTCAAAGGGAGAGAAGGGGCACTTCCATATGGGCAGTTGGATGTGGAATCTAAACTAATAATGAAACTGCTCTCTGGCCGATCCTCTGTTAAAATAAAATTGGTGCTTTTTAAATAAACAATAATACCTGTTATCCAGAATCCTCAGGACCAGGGGGTTTTGGATAGGGGGTCTTCCTGTAATTTGGATCTCCATACCTTAAGTCTACTAAAAAAAATAATTTAAACATTAAATAAACCCAATAGGATTGTTCTGCCTCCAATAAGGGGTAATTATATCTTAGTTGGGATCAAGTACAGGTACTGTTTTATTATTACAGAGAAATGGGAATCATTTAACCATTAAATAAACCCAATAGGGCTGTTCTGCCCCCAATAAGGGGTAATTATATCTTAGTTGGGATCAAGTACAGGTACTGTTTTATTATTACAGAAAAAAAGGGAATCATTTAACCATTAAATAAACCCGATAGGGCTGTTCTGCCCCCAATAAGGGGTAATTATATCTTAGTTGGGATCAAGTACAGGTACTGTTTTATTATTACAGAGAAAAGGGAATCATTCAACCATTAAATAAACCCGATAGGGCTGTTCTGCCCCCAATAAGGGGTAATTATATCTTAGTTGGGATCAAGTACAGGTACTGTTTTATTATTACAGAGAAAAGGGAATCATTCAACCATTAAATAAACCCGATAGGGCTGTTCTGCCCCCAATAAGGGGTAATTATATCTTAGTTGGGATCAAGTACAGGTACTGTTTAATCAGCACAGAGAAAAAGGAAATCGTTTTTTAAAATATAAATTATTTGATTATAATGGAGTCTATGGGAGATGGCCTTCTCATAATTCAAAGCTTTCTGGATGACAGGTTTCTGGATAACTGTCAGGGCCAGCTCTGCCTTTCCCGGGTTAAAGTCGGAACCAAGGAGAAAGCAGAGGACAGGTAGGCAACAGTTAGGACAAACAAGGTATCCGAAGGGTTTAGAGAGTCAATATGAGGCACAAGTATGCCGGTGGATCAGATCAGAAAGGCAATTTAGGATGCACCCACGTACTTACAGAATTAGTCTTATATTAGGGCATTGAACCCCGGGTCTCTGGCGTATTTTGAATTTTCAAAATAATGTTGCAGACATGAGCAGAGGCCTGACCTGCGTGCTCCTGACAATAACAAATTCCATACCTTTGTTATATATCAAGTGTTATGATACCTGAGTTCATATTGTTATTTCTAATCCATGCACTGAACCAAATATGTTCAGATTTCCATTAACCAAATCAAGGACTTGTATATTTGATGCATTCAACAGGAATACAACATCCCATATATATAGCTAATGGATTCATCTGTTGGTGTATATACAGAATTTGTAAGTGCAGTGAATCCCAAGCCACAAAGAGTGTATCTAATTGTATGTGAAAGGCACGTCGGAGATAAAACACTTTGCTTAAAGTGCTGTCATGTAGCCAAGCCAGGCCTCCCTGCATCAGAGACAAGAACAAATCACCTGTCAGAGCCTGACAGAATATAACCAGGTTCTGCTCGTTTCCGTTTGTGTTTACAAGTTCCATTTCAGTAGTATCAGCTGTATTTTTATGGCTACGGTGTAAGAAACAATGTAAATGGTCTTGAGGTTTGAGCATTAGCATTTTAGATTATACAGCATATTGAGATTTGGGAATCTTAAAGATTTGGACCCCCCCCCCAAGAAAAATATATGTTTAAACACAATTAGCCATGAAAGTATTCCCTCTGGCTTTTGTGATGGTTGTTAGAATTTCATCAACCTTACATTATGGGGCCTCAACCAAACTCGCAATTATCTGACTGCAGCTCAATACAACTAAAGGAAAGAGCAGGAACCTATAGAAAGGATATTTATCATATGAAACTATAAACAAAGTGAAGTCTCAGAAGACGACCTTGGCTACAACCCCACAAGAAGGTGAAGCAGAAAGTGGCCAATAAGGAAGAGATGTTTAACCCACTACAGGAGTAACTAATACATTGTAGTAGCACCAAAATCAATATTACTTGCTAGATTGCCTGTATTCCTAAAGCTCAGGCTCGGACTGGGGGTGCAGGGCCCACCGGGGCTTCTGCCTCAGGCACCCCTGCACCCCCCCATGGCCCCCGCCGTCTTCACCCCACTGCAGAGGCCCCCAACACCCTCCGCCCCCTCCTCCAAGCTCTCCTAAAAGAAACTTACCTGCGGCGTGCCGGGGGGAGGGGGGGGGGGACAGCAGATCGCAGGAGTACCCTGGGGGTGATTGGATCTGGGACGCCGGGGCCCGCCGAGTTTTTTCCCGATACCCCAGTGGCCCAGTCCAAAGCTGCTGAAGCTTGATAACCACCCGGGTCTCTGGCGTATTTTGAATTTTCAAAATAATGTTGCAGATAAGTTCAGTTATTCTGACATATTAGTCCATGGGACTGTGTGAGTACGTAGAAAACATGCAACGCTGGTGAGGTCTAAGAAAACATTTGGATCCCTTTATATCATAAATAAAGGTTATTATACTGAATGGGGAGGAGGAATCGCCTTTCATAACTCTAACAGATGGACAGAGTGCTTATTGGATCTTTTAAGACATTCCTAGAAGCCCTGGCTTGGGAGTTGGTGAACATTTGTGTCCGAAAACAAGCAAAGGTCTGGGCAGGCAGTATTCATACACAGGTTCCTTGAGACAGGCCAAAGGTCAGGGCAGGCAGAGAAATATTGTTCTCCACATAACAGGCCAAGGGTCAAAAACCAGGGAGACAAAAAATGGGGGGGTGGGGAGATGGGCAAGACAAGAACTCAAGACAGGATTCACAGGAACAGGAAGTCAGGAAGAGGAAAAAAGGCATTGGACACAGAGCTAATGATCCAGCACAGACTGTTGAAGAAGGCAGCCTTAAATTGGCCCTTAATTGGGCTATTGCCTGCAACTGTATTGTGGATGTTGGCCAGGTAATACAGACAGGGGAAGAGTCATTGATATAATCTGCCATTCCCAAGTCACACTGCCTTCTGTGGAGCAGTTCAGTCAATAGATCAAAAGGCTTTCCATCGGTGACTCCTATTGGTTGCCATTTCGGAGTCGTTAGTTGCCCGTGATAGCAGAGATCTATCGTGGTTGACAGAACCGCTCCGTGGGTTCTTAACATAACAAGTCCCTGGTTCTAGACCAAGTAGGTATATGTAACTGCAAAGAAAGGCCTTACGGTAAATAGAAGACAAAAGATGTAGAACTCAGAATGGACACATCTCTTGAAGAACTTACATTAAAAAGCGATTTGCTGCTAAATCAGAAACTGCTGATTGGCTGCAGTTACTTTGCATAAAATAAGCACTTGTTCTAATGAAGACGAGACTTAAGGACTTTTTGGAGAGCTTTTTGGACAGATAATGACACCTTACACTGATTTCTAAGAAGCAATACAATTACTTATTTTAAACAGTACAATGCCATTCATATCTGTAAG
Organism: Xenopus tropicalis; assembly: GCF_000004195.4. Classification (NCBI taxonomy): domain Eukaryota; kingdom Metazoa; phylum Chordata; class Amphibia; order Anura; family Pipidae; genus Xenopus; species Xenopus tropicalis. Next base: position 199,407,889 of record NC_030677.2, on the reverse strand, counting down.
AGAAAGAGCAGAGAAGGACCTGTTCAAGCCAAAACTCATGTACAAGAAGACTGACCCCAAGACTACACTTTAACCGTTATACACAGTGTGCAATTGGTACTGTCCTGGCCAGCCTGCCGCGTCGGTATCCATGCGTAGTTCTAATATGCTGGACAAATGAAGTGTTTTTCCATAGCTGTAGGGAGAAAATAGCACATAATAGCGACAAGGCTCACTAAGTGTAATTATTTGGTCACACATAATCCTTAAGCAAGCATCTTCAGCACATCATTACTAAGGTTACTAGGTCACCCAAATCATGTATAACCATCCTGTTAGTGAGATTCATTTAGTTGTATCCTGCGGAGCAATGCAAAGATTAAGCGACAGGAGAGGTGCATTAGATCTAGCGGGAATATGTTATCTCTGGTGCCAGATATGCAGCCATGTGTAAATCACACATGTAAAACAGCCCGGGGAACATTTACCCCTGCCCTCCAACTTAGCTCACCCTTGATTTCATAATGCAGTCTATTACTGTCCATCATTGCAACACAACATGATGGTTTTCCCTACAGAAATATTAACCATCAAGGATAGAAATCACTTACTCATTCATATAATTTCCTTAGAGAAAAAATAAAAATAAGCTACTTAATATCTCCCTGTTGCTGAGCTTCTATTGGTCAAAAAGCAAGGTTGGCTGTAGGGCTGGTATATCTTAATACTGTATTTAAAAATATCTTAATTGACCTTTTCAGAAGTCAACCCTGTCCAAAAAGGGTAAGATTCCTTTGGGCATGAAGCTATACAGGAAGACTAAGGGGGTGATTCACTAAAGGACGTTAACGCTTATCGCATTGTTTTTTGCTCTAAAAAGCATGCAATAAATAAGTACCGATTCATCAACGTAAGTCCGCATGCGTTATCACTCATATCGCATCCGTTATTTACATCGCATTGCGGTAATTATTGCATAGAAATAATACTAACCCATGATTCACAAACACATATGGGGCCCGATTCACTAAAGTGCAATAAGATTTACCAAAATATACAGTACAATAGTGGTAACTATTTAGTCGCACAAAATACATTACTAGGTATAATAATTATACAAAAGTACAGTAAATGAGCTTTTGCAATAAAATATGGACTTTGCAGTGTTATTTATTCAAGTCTGTGTTTCCCCTAGAGTGACGCAGCCGCCAGTTTGCAGCGAAATGTTCATTTTTAATACAGTAATTTTCTGCAAGTATTGGCATGTATGGCTAACATGGCGTGCGTTCATTTGCGCGACTATTTATATTTGGCTACAAGTGATGAAATGTTTCGCCAGGCATGGATTCGCAGCAAATTTTTGGACATGCGTTGAATTTTTCCGCAGCGGATTTTTTCATGCGTTTCGCAAAACAATCCGCCAATGGCAAAAACGCATGAAAAAATTCGCCACGCAAAAATTCACCGCACGTCCAAAAATGTATACAAGCGTCAAAAAATAATAGTCACAGCAACAATTTTTCGTGGATCTTTCGAAAGATTTGCTAATTTTCACTAAAGAAACCAGAACACATTTGCTCATCACTAGTGGCTACTATTTATAAGCATCTACTATTTATATGCTACCATTTATATGTGGCTAATATTTATATACACTATTTATATGCGGCGACAATTTTTATACACTATTTCTATGCTACCATTCATATGCGGAGACTATTCGCGTGCGTAATTTAGCCCATGTATCGGCAAATACCGCATTGAAATAGTCTTCGCGAGTTAAATAACGCATGCAATATCACGCGTAAAATAGTGCAAGTATGCTTATAGTGAATCGTGCGAAAAGTCGCGAAAATTAAGAACATTTTTACCACACGCTATAAATAGCGCACGTTTTATCGCACTTTAGTGAATCAGGCCCATGAAGCGTTAAAAGCATAAAATGTGGCAATAATTACTGTGAAACTTAGCGCCTCCCAGGAGTAGGAGGCTGGTGTCGCTTCTTAATTATGACGCGTGTCCTTTTAGTGAATCGATCGTTAACTCGCAAAAAATAAGAAGTGATAATATTTTTAACGCATGCTATAAATAGCGCTCGTTTTTTCGGACTTTAGTGAATCAGCCCCTAAAGCTGACCAAACACGTTGAGATTTTTAAAAGATCTTCGTTATCGTAGGACCAAGCTTATCTTGAAACAATCGTTTAAAAGTACAATCTGTCTATAAACGAAAACAACCATTTCAAGCGATATTGTCTAGCTGAAACTGGGAGAGCTACCTGCTTAGTCCTGCAAAACAAAACAACAATCAGACAAATGGGCAAAATTCATTGCTAACGATGACAATTTTCAAACATGCCCAATTGATTTTCTGACCAATGTGCGATTGTTCAGTACCCACTAACCTTACTATCATTTGTTGGATTTAACTTAACTCACCAAATGGGTGGGAAAGGTTCTACCCTTATGCACTCTAAATCCAAATCTGTCAGAGAGATGCATGCCTTTGTGTGTTGTGGGATGCTCGGAGAATGGCTATGGACTTGTGGAACGACTGATGCACAGTTTGAAATTGTAACATTTCTGGGGTAGAAAAGACAGCTGATAAGATCAATTTATCGAGGCTTCGAGTATAGGGCACTGTTGATAACACCTGAAATGCATAGACCTAGGTGCATGGTACTAGACACGTGCCTCCCCCTGCCTGCCCCTCACCAATACACAGCCGGAAAGGGCAAAAAAATGGGCAATTGTGGCTTTTTTTTTACACTTTGCACACTGTATTCGGCTTTAAAATTAACCCCTAAGAGAAAAAAAACTTCTGCATCATAGTGGATAAAGTCTATATATATATAGTCTTTATCCACTATGATGCAGAAGCTTTTTTCTATAAAAATTCTGGGCTGGGGAGGACTCCAAAAGTAAGAGATGATACCTGGGTGCCAGACCTTAATTAAATTGTATAAAAGCAAAAATGTTGGCACTCACAGGGTTTGCACAAAAAGAAGTAAAGACTTGATCAATGCAGAAGGTGAAGTTTATTTATCCTACATTTCAGTCCTGAACCTTCGTCAGGGAAACCGTTTCCCAGTTCCAGTAAGGGACTGTAATGTAGGATAAATAAACTTCACCTTCTGCATTGATCAAGTCTTTACTTCTTTTTGTGCAAACCCTGTGAGCGCCGACATTTTTGCTTTTACATATATATATATATATACCCAAATCTTTATGTTTAAAACTATATAAGTGCAAAATATCAACCACTTGACTGCTTCCATGTTGCAAACAGTAGAACAGTAGATGCGGTAGCTGCGTTGCACATCCCTTTATTGGTCTTTTCATTCTTTGTCATCTGTTTTAATCCCTCAGGGGACTCAATTTTTCTGCTTCATCTCAGCAGTCTCCTCTGAATGAAATATGTTATCCAGCTGGCACACACAAGTCACTGCTGCATTTATCCATTTTAAACAACATTAACATATTTTCAGAAAATGCGGCAATGTGCTACCAGGAGGGATCATGCATTGGCCCCTGTTACATATTCCGCATGCTAATCAAACTTTTGTGATATTTGAGCGACGAGTTACAGAACAACTCTAAAACTCATTAAAAGGAAGGGAGCTGGGAATCCTGTAGTACATTTTGTTACGGAAAGATAATAAATGTAGCTGAAAGGACTGGGGAGACCAATAATTAATTGAAGGTGCCATTTGCTAGGCACAACTTGCCCTTGATTTGCATTAAAAAAACACAAGTACAACTGCATCCACAACTGCAATTAAAGTGGTATTATGGTGGAAAAAGCTGTACTGTGGGTGAAAAACACGAGAAAGGAGGTGTATAAAAATATAAGAAGATGATAAAATAATCTCTTTAATGCTTTATTTACCGCTAGGTCCTTTCAACTGCTGACACGAGGGCACCCATTCTGATGAAAAGAGAATATTTAGAACATTCGGAAAGTAACAGTGAGAGCTGTGAGGTTGTGGAATTCTCTCCCTGAACCAGCCGTACTGGCTGATACATTATATAGCTTTAAGAAGGGGCTGGATGGATTCTTAGCAAGTGAGGGAATACAGGGTTATGGGAGATAGCTCTCAGTACAAGTGAGGGAATACAGGGGTAGGGGGGATAGCTCTCAGTACAAGTGAGGGAATACAGGGGTATGGGAGATAGCTCTCAGTACAAGTGAGGGAATACAGGGGTAGGGGGGATAGCTCTCAGTACAAGTGAGGGAATACAGGGGTAGGGGAGATAGCTCTCAGTACAAGTGAGGGAATACAGGGGTAGGGGGGATAGCTCTCAGTACAAGTGAGGGAATACAGGGGTAGGGGAGATAGCTCTCAGTACAAGTGAGGGAATACAGGGGTAGGGGGGATAGCTCTCAGTACAAGTGAGGGAATACAGGGGTAGGGGAGATAGCTCTCAGTACAAGTGAGGGAATACAGGGGTAGGGGGGATAGCTCTCAGTACAAGTGAGGGAATACAGGGGTAGGGGGGATAGCTCTCAGTACAAGTGAGGGAATACAGGGGTAGGGGGGATAGCTCTCAGTACAAGTGAGGGAATACAGGGGTAGGGGGGATAGCTCTCAGTACAAGTGAGGGAATACAGGGGTAGGGGGGATAGCTCTCAGTACAAGTGAGGGAATACAGGGGTAGGGGGGATAGATCTCAGTACAAGTGAGAGAATACAGGGGTAGGGGAGATAGCTCTCAGTACAAGTGAGGGAATACAGGGGTATGGGAGATAGCTCTCAGTACAAGTGAGGGAATACAGGGGTAGGGGAGATAGCTCTCAGTACAAGTGAGGGAATACAGGGGTAGGGGGATAGCTCTCAGTACAAGTGAGGGAATACAGGGGTATGGGAGATAGCTCTCAGTACAAGTGAGGGAATACAGGGGTAGGGGAGATAGCTCTCAGTACAAGTGAGGGAATACAGGGGTAGGGGAGATAGCTCTCAGTACAAGTGAGGGAATACAGGGGTAGGGGGGATAGCTCTCAGTACAAGTGAGGGAATACAGGGGTATGGGAAATAGCTCTCAGTACAAGTGAGGGAATACAGGGGTAGGGGAGATAGCTCTCAGTACAAGTGAGGGAATACAGGGGTATGGGAGATTGCTCTCAGTACAAGTGAGGGAATACAGGGGTAGGGGAGATAGCTCTCAGTACAAGTGAGGGAATACAGGGGTATGGGAGATAGCTCTCAGTACAAGTGAGGGAATACAGGGGTATGGGAGATAGCTCTCAGTACAAGTGAGGGAATACAGGGGTATGGGGGATAGCTCTCAGTACAAGTGAGGGAATACAGGGGTATGGGAGATAGCTCTCAGTACAAGTGAGGGAATACAGGGGTAGGGGAGATAGCTCTCAGTACAAGTGAGGGAATACAGGGGTAGGGGGGGATAGCTCTCAGTACAAGTGAGGGAATACAGGGGTAGGGGGGATAGCTCTCAGTACAAGTGAGGGAATACAGGGGTAGGGGAGATAGCTCTCAGTACAAGTGAGGGAATACAGGGGTATGGGGGATAGCTCTCAGTACAAGTGAGGGAATACAGGGGTATGGGGGATAGCTCTCAGTACAAGTGAGGGAATACAGGGGTAGGGGGGGATAGCTCTCAGTACAAGTGAGGGAATACAGGGGTAGGGGAGATAGCTCTCAGTACAAGTGAGGGAATACAGGGGTATGGGAGATAGCTCTCAGTACAAGTGAGGGAATACAGGGGTATGGGGGATAGCTCTCAGTACAAGTGAGGGAATACAGGGGTAGGGGGATAGCTCTCAGTACAAGTGAGGGAATACAGGGGTAGGGGAGATAGCTCTCAGTACAAGTGAGGGAATACAGGGGTATGGGAGATAGCTCTCAGTACAAGTGAGGGAATACAGGGGTTATGGGAGATAGCTCTCAGGACAAGTGAGGGATACAGGGTAGGGAGATAGCTCTCAGTACAAGTGAGGGAATACAGGGGTATGGGGAGATAGCTCTCAGTACAAGTGAGGGAATACAGGGGTAGGGGAGATAGCTCTCAGTACAAGTGAGGGAATACAGGGGTAGGGGAGATAGCTCTCAGTACAAGTGAGGGAATACAGGGGTAGGGGAGATAGCTCTCAGTACAAGTGAGGGAATACAGGGGTAGGGGAGATAGCTCTCAGTACAAGTGAGGGAATACAGGGGTAGGGGGGATAGCTCTCAGTACAAGTGAGGAATACAGGGGTAGGGGAGATAGCTCTCAGTACAAAGTGAGGGAATACAGGGTATGGGAGATAGCTCTCAGTACAAGTGAGGGAATACAGGGGTAGGGGAGATAGCTCTCAGTACAAGTGAGGGAATACAGGGTTATGGGGGATAGCTCTCAGTACAAGTGAGGGAATACAGGGGTATGGGGGATAGCTCTCAGTACAAGTGAGGGAATACAGGGGTAGGGGAGACAGCTCTCAGTACAAGTGAGGGAATACAGGGGTAGGGGAGATAGCTCTCAGTACAAGTGAGGGAATACAGGGGTAGGGCAGATAGCTCTCAGTACAAGTGAGGGAATACAGGGGTAGGGGGATAGCTCTCAGTACAAGTGAGGGAATACAGGGGTAGGGGGATAGCTCTCAGTACAAGTGAGGGAATACAGGGGTAGGGGGGATAGCTCTCAGTACAAGTGAGGGAATACAGGGGTAGGGGGGATAGCTCTCAGTACAAGTGAGGGAATACAGGGGTAGGGGAGATAGCTCTCAGTACAAGTGAGGGAATACAGGGGTATGGGGGATAGCTCTCAGTACAAGTGAGGGAATACAGGGGTAGGGGGATAGCTCTCAGTACAAGGGGGAATACAGGGGTAGGGGGATAGCTCTCAGTACAAGTGAGGGAATACAGGGGTATGGGGGATAGCTCTCAGTACAAGTGAGGGAATACAGGGGTAGGGGGATAGCTCTCAGTACAAGTGAGGGAATACAGGGGTAGGGGAGATAGCTCTCAGTACAAGTGAGGGAATACAGGGGTAGGGGAGATAGCTCTCAGTACAAGTGAGGGAATACAGGGGTAGGGGAGATAGCTCTCAGTACAAGTGAGGGAATACAGGGGTAGGGGAGATAGCTCTCAGTACAAGTGAGGGAATACAGGGGTAGGGGAGATAGCTCTCAGTACAAGTGAGGGAATACAGGGGTAGGGGAGATAGCTCTCAGTACAAGTGAGGGAATACAGGGGTAGGGGAGATAGCTCTCAGTACAAGTGAGGGAATACAGGGGTAGGGGAGATAGCTCTCAGTACAAGTGAGGGAATACAGGGGTATGGGAGATAGCTCTCAGTACAAGTGAGGGAATACAGGGGTATGGGAGATAGCTCTCAGTACAAGTGAGGGAATACAGGGGTATGGGAGATAGCTCTCAGTACAAGTGAGGGAATACAGGGGTATGGGAGATAGCTCTCAGTACAAGTGAGGGAATACAGGGTATGGGGAGCCAGTAAGGGGATACAGGGGTAGGGAGATAGCTCTCAGTACAAGTGAGGGAATACAGGGGTATGGGAGATAGCTCTCAGTACAAGTGAGGGAATACAGGGTTATGGGAGATAGCTCTTAGTACAAGTTGATCCAGGGACTGGTCCGATTGCCATCTTGGAGTCAGGAAGGAATTTTTTCCCCTCTGCGGCAAATTAGAGAGACTTCAGATGGGTTTTTTGCCTTCCTCTGGATCAACTAGCAGTTAGGCAGGTTATATATAGGCATTATGGTTGAACATGATGGACGTATGTCTTTTTTAAACCTAACTTACTATGTTACTATGTTACTGTTAGGTGCACGTCCCCCCTCATTTTACTCAGCAGGCCCAGTACTTGATACTGTACATTCTGACCTGGATGAATAAAAACCTTTCCAAGCTTGTGGCAGATTAATAATACATTACCATGTATTTTGTATTATGTGAAAATCAGCACAAAATATTTATATATATCTGTGTTTTGAGTCTGTATTTCTCTGATTCCGTTATAGAGTCATTTGTATAGAATATTTAAATAGATTTTCTTAATCATAGTCTTTCATTTGGATTCAATCAGAACTACCATCTGGCACTGTATAACCCGAGTCAGCAAGTATATAAAAGGAACGCCGGATTTAGTCTGTTACTGTGTTTTCCAACTCTTTATCCATTGGCCACATGTTTCCATATGAGTAATCGTTGAGCCCAGGAAACCTGCCAGCAAAGGAAATATGAATGTAGGATTATTTGGGGGAACGACATAGTCCCGAGGTTCCAATGCAGAAATCCTCCATGTCTAGAGCCAATAACGTCTCTGTGTTTTAATTCTACTGTCACATATAATACCCTTCTAAACGAGTAGAATAAATTGGCCAATAGACTGCAAAGCTATCTCACATGACTGTAGCTCAGATTTAAGTGAGCAGTTCTATGTTCAGTTTCAGAATAATCCATGTTGATGGCAAAACTATGCTGTTGGTTTGGCAAACTTTTGGGGGCGGATTTCTTAATGTTCTGTAAATTTTACTGATTATTTTAAATGTATTACATTTATTCTTAGTGAAGAATAGGTGCAAAGTCATTTTTAAAGAGCAATAAAAGTCCTTCATAAAGCCTGGTCCCCAGCCTTCCCTTTCTCTAGCCCAGGGATCCCCAACCTTTTGTGTTGGGGAGCAACACAGGCATGAAAAAAGTTAATGTGGGTGTAAATAAGAGCTATAATTGGCTATTTCGTAGCCCCTATGTTGACTGGCAGCCTATAGAAGGCTCTGCTTGGCTTTACACTGGGTTTTATGCAACCAACAATTGCCTCCAAGCCAGAAATTCAAAAATAATAATAATAATAACATCCAAGGGATTGGGGAGCAAAATGTTGCCCCCGAGCCACTGGTTGCGGCTCACTGCTCTAGCCCTTTCTTCTGTCCCTTCTAGTAAATCAGAGGCCTTGCTATGCTCCTAGGGGATGTAAAGGAGTTAACCATCCTTACTGTAAAGCTGGCCATACACGCACCGATAATATCATACAAAACGACGATTGTCACACGAAAGATCGCAAATCGCCACGTGTGTGGCCACCTTAAGGGAGTGTACCTATGCCCTAGGGCAGGGGTCCCCAACCTTTTTTACCTGTGAGTAACATTTAAATGTTGGGAAAAAAATGTAGGAAGCAACTCAAGCATGAAAAAATTTCCCAGGGGATGACCAATAGGGGCTGTAATTGGTTATTTGATAGCCCAATGATGACTGGCAGACTACAGGAGGCTCTGCTTGACATTACACATGGTCTTTATGCCTCCAAATCTTGTCTTCTAGTCAGAAATTCATAAATAGAATCCTGCTTTGAGGTCACTGGGAGCAACATCCAAGGGGTTGGGGAGCAACATGTTGCCCCTGAGCCACTGGTTGGGGATCACTGCCCTAGGGAAAGGGATAAGTTCCCACAGGTCCATGGGTTGTAATTGTAGTCCTGTTCCCTAGTCGAAATAAGGAATAGGGACGCATGTTTTTGTCTCTTTGGACTCCATTCCAGGTGGGGTGGATGTGCTGGGGAGCCTGAGAAAGTAGGCCTTACAGAAGATTAAGCCCTAAGGTAACGCCTTGATGGGAATGAGGGTCCCCGTGAATGAGGTAGAGCAAGTTGCAGCCAGCTCCTGCTATAGAATGTTCTAGATGTGTTAGACTGTGTGAGTGAGTAAGAGCAGCTTTGAGCCCCACCAAGGTGATTGTAGTGAGGGGTAGAACCGCAGGTGATACTCGCCAAGTTGTAGGCACTCAAGCAGGTAGGAGTCAGGGTGTAATCCCTTAGCGCACACCTGTGGTGTAATTAAAGGCGGCCATACACGTAGCGATTACAATCTTTCCTGTCACCATTGGTCGCAGAAAAGATTGTTTGTTTCCCCCATTGACGTTCAGGGCTAAGTTGTCAGATATAGAGGTAGAAACAATAGGGATTCTACCTACACCTGACGATTCAGCCCGAAATGTAGATTTTGCTCAGGCACCTTCAACGGCGCCCAATCAAAAATTTTTAACCTGCCTGATCGGCGAGACAGCTGATATCCGCAGCCTTTGCGATATCTGCCAAGGTTTCATACCATAATATCGGTGCATGTATGGCCAGCTTAATACTCGCGGGCTGGTGTTTAATGTTATATTGTGCCACATATATTTAGTGTACAAAGGAAGTACCTTGTGTGCACCGTAAAGTGTATGATCCCAGGGGGCGGCCCTTAGTACTTAAAATGGCAATTTTCTATTTAGGATTACCCAATGGCACATACTACTAAATAAGTATATTTGTATTTAGATAAAGCAGGATTTTTCATATAAGCCGTTTATGCAATATATTTTTATAGAGAACTAGATTGTTTTAGGGTAAAGTTTTTTTTAGGGTAAAGATGGAGACGCAATTACTTTTATGATAAGGCTGCTGTACTTGCCAGCCCAGAAGATGAGGAATGATCGTATCTCATTTAGCTTATTTGCTCCATTAATTAATGACATGACAGCATCTTTCAGAAGAATGTGGAAGGTTTCCATACATGGGTAAATCACTTGGAAAATACGTGAGCAAATTAAAAGTGGGTTCCCCCGAGGCATCATGTTCCTTTGGCACAAACCACAGCCAGAATATTGTAAGCAGTTCTGTACAAATTGTAATGGCTGTAATATGCCGCCATCTCAGACTTGGAGAGAAATCAAAGCTGATATCATTCCTGAATGATGTTTCAAACCACATTTTCCAAACGGCTCTGTTTCCTTTTATAACGGAGTTATTTCCTCTCCAACTGGGACTTTGCCATTCAGCTTACCCGCATTACAGCACTGTCTTCTGGGAGACTCCCTGGCGCTCCTCTATGAGACAGTGATATGGGGTGAGAGAGACCGCTGTGCTGGGGAAGCGACACCTGCACCATCATAGTCATAAATATGGGGCATCCTTAGATGCAGGCTTTACTTGCCCTTTAATAAAATAAACATGTAAGCAGTGCTAAAAGCAGTTTTGAGATGCAATTTTAGCCCACAAAGCATTAGCTTGTATCCGTCTAGCAGAACATTTTATACACTATTGTGCCTTTACCCCATGTTTTTTATACTTAATCGGACTAACAGGATTTCTAGGCTCCCTGCTATGGCACGGAGGGACTTGGTTATTTGCCAATGATATACAGTAAGGCTAGGTTTCTGCTTATTTCTGTTCCTATGAAGAAGAACTTTAGAGGGGACACGAGCAACATATTTTGAAGATATTAGAAGTTTTAAAACTGCTAATTAGTGATGAGCGAATCTGTTCCGTTTCGCTTCGTTGAAAAATTCGTGAATCTTTCAAAAGATCGGCGAAACGGCGAAAAATTAGCGAAACAGCGAAAATGTCGCGTGACAAAAAAAATTGTCGCCCGCGGCTATTATTTTGTCGCACGGCTATTATTTTGTTGCCTGCGGCTATTATTTTGTTGCACGGCTATTATTTTGTTGCACGGCTATTCTTTTGTCGCACGGCTATTATTTTGTTGCCCGCCGCTATTATTTTGTTGCACAGCTATTATTTTGTCGCACGGCTATTATTTTGTTGCCCGCGGCTATTATTTTGTCGCACGGCTATTATTTTGTTGCACGGCTATTATTTTGTTGCATGGCTATTATTTTGTTGCCCGCCGCTATTTTTTTGTTGCACGGCTATTCTTTTGTCGCCCGCGGCTATTATTTTGTCACTCGTGGCTATTATTTTGTCGCACGGCTATTCTTTTGTCGCCCACGGTTATTATTTCGTCACGCGGCTATTCTTTTGGCGCACGCGGCTATTCTTTTGGCGCCCGCGGCTATTCTTTTGACGCCCGCGGCTATTCTTTTTTGACGCGGGCGACAATTTTTGGACGTGCAGCAAATTTTTCCGTGGTGAATTTTCTCATCCGTTTCGCGAAACGCGGAAATTCGCCGCAAATCCATGCCTGGCGAAACATTTCGCCCATCACTACTGCTAATGTAGTAAATGTGAAAACATAGCTACCTGCTGTTCAGTTTGGCCCACTGTATATGGTTGGCAGAAAATGAAGTTAGTGAGCAGAGGAAAGTCTTGGGATGCTGCTCTGCTTAAATCTGACGGGAGAAACAGCATCAGATATATCTTTTTTCAGCCAAATTCAATTCAAGCTCTACCCCCCCCCCCCCGGCAATGTAGGTTTCTATTAAAATATATTGTATAGAACAGCCCATATATCAAACCATGCTCCATCTAAATAAATACATTTCATAAAAAATATACTTTTTTAGTAGTATGTGCCATTGGGTAATCCTAAATAGAAAATTGTCATTTTAAGTAATAAGGGCCGCCCCCTGGGATCATAGGATTCACAGTGCACACAAACAAGTCTGTTGGTTAAGCATTTATCCTGGGGGTACAGTTGGAGTTTAGTAGGGTGGGCATCCTTACCCTTGTATCTCACGTAATGCAGCAGTTTTATGGGTTATTGCAGGCTCCTTTCTTGCTCACAGTTGGAGAAATTATTAAACCTCCCCTTCCAGTTGGCATTACATTGTAACTCGTGTGTGAGTTTGGAGCGGCGGAGGTCACCTTCTCAAGTTCTCATTATGTTCCCACTAGGTGAGATAAATGAGTTTTATCTTGGAAAATTCAACTGCAAAAAAAACTGTTTTCCTATATTTTATTAGTTAGTTTTATAGATGCTTCTTTTTTTTTTACGTTTTATTTTCTTGAGGTGACGTCTTGTAAGGGGATAACCAGCTGTGTATACATTTATCAACTGAATTGGCGTCCCCTTCTTTTTGTAATATATTAGCAGCCCAATTCACAACAAATCCCAGGGCCTCTTCAGGCTGGGTGCTTGGGACACTTGCAGGCAAGAGCCTTCCAATACACAGGGAGGGCACATTGAAGGAGGGTTACCATAATGGCTACAGTTATATATGAGGGGAAGTCCCAGTGAAAACCACATGGGCCCTAGCCTTGAGAAATGGAGCTAGAGTCACCACCGATAAGATGTCCATACAGGGTTAATATTGGTGGTAGGACCTCAGGTTTATCACACACATACTGGGCAATATCTAGTTTGTTCCTTTGATTGGGCTGATACATCTGTAAGCAAAATAAGCAAAGTAATGAGGAGCTGTGACTCCTCTGCATCTGCCAATACCCCATTCAACTGGATATTGTCTATGGAGACTATAAACCAACTAGATTGCAGTCTTTCAAAACTTTGCCCAGCTGGCCTGGCATGAAATCAGCCTGACAAAATCTGACAGGTGTGGCCACTTTTACAATGTGTTGCGTTCATAAATGATTTATTGTCCACTGCCATGGGTATTTCCCCTTCAGACTTACTAGGTCTTCACTTGATTCTTACTTTTCTAAACCTGGTGCAGACAAGTGTCTGTGATTTACACAACTTGTTATTTGGTTTGTAACCGTACTGTAAGCTGCAGAATAGCTTCTATGCCAGGTACAAAATGTTTCCCTACTGGTCAACCACATTCAGTCTCACTCTGATGGTGCAGACATTATGAGTTCCATTAGGCAGCAGGTAGAGCCCATTGTTATTGGGCTTTAGGATTGAACGTCTGCCTGATTAAACTGTGTTGGGCTAGAGCAATACCTGCAGTTGGCTCTGCTGATTCACAAATGATAGAAATGTTCCCAGCAGTACCTTCATTATAATCAGCACCGTCCCTCTATAAATAAAACTTGGAAGTCCATTCGGCACGTATCTGCAGCTGGAGTCTGAGCTGGCATCAACACTCAGCAATTGTTTGTGATCACATAATTTGCCCATTTCAGCCATTTAAATTAGTTTGCGTTTCTCTTGCTAAATGTGTATTGTAATTGGCCGAGTGCTCGTGATTTTGCCTATTTTGTGCTAAGAATAAAGATGTCATCATTGAAATAACCATCCAATTGTGATGTTCTGAAGACCTCAGGAGCACTGTTCCCATACAGTTTAGAAGAGGAGCCAGGATACTCTATGGATGGAATCTTGGAGCATGAGGCTTACGCTCCATCTGCCTGTATCTCTCATGCTTAGATCACCTGATGTTCCATTTGTATAGAACAAATTCAGTGGCAACTGCACTGCTATAAATGTCCATCCTACTGAATAGTTAAATGGAAGTGCTATATTCTCTAGCAACCCCCTGAAGGACTTACATGCAACTCTTGATCTCAGGAAGGGCCCTTGTGTATTGATGGAGGAAGTGTGTCAACTCTCAGAACTGAATGAACCAATCGGGTGCCAGTAGTTCTTCAACAACAACAGGAACTTTAGTTAATACAAAAGTAGGATAGTGATGCCAAGCTATTCCATCCATAAGTGCAACTACAGAAGGTGACAACAATCACAGAAATTACCTTCCCACTCTTATAAAGCTCAAATCAGGTAGGCTACATTAATCTGACTGAATATGAACCGGGCTAGACGAAGTGACCCCCCCTCCCCCCCCCGTTAAGGCTATCTGTGAGTAGGGATATAACTGGGTGCCTTTCCACTGTGGTCCCTACTCTAGGCCAGCATTGCCTTTGGGATACTAACCCGACTGATTCTCCTAAGTTGGGGCACTGAGCTGCCCTGCACACTGCCTGCCTTACACCCCTGTAGTGTACTATAACAGGGAGTGACTATCGATAGTCAAAGTGAGGCCTAGTCCAGCCTTTGATCTCTGAAGAAAGCGGCTCGCAAAGCACCATGGTCAGCCAGAAAATGGATAAAACTTGAACTTTATTTACATCCTTAAAAACCCAGAATGCCTGACGCGTTTCGTGTGTACCCACACTTAATCATAGGCATGAAGTGTACTATAACAGGGAGTGACTATCGATAGCCAAAGTGAGGCCTAGTCCAGCCTCTGCACTCTCAGCACCCCTACTTGCTCCTCAGATATGGTACCAAAAGCCAAGCACATGGTGATCCCACTCCTTTTATCAACTAGGAGAAGGGACATCCCATAATATCACAACACTAAGGAGAAAATACCTCCCTTTCTAATCCTATCTCGCACCCTGCCAGACAGAAAAAGATTAACTATTTCACAGCCCTCATTAGAAAAATGGATCATTAAGCTTTGTTAGAGATACCCAGGAAACTTGTAGGGAACTTAAAGAACCCAAAAGGGAGCCCCCATTGCTATTTTGGATAGGAGTGTGTATAAAATACTGTTCCCAACACCCCATTAGCAAATATTAAAGCTACATAGACTTACCTAGACATACTGTATTTAATTAGGGCAAATTAGAAGCAATTGGGTTGCAAAGTGATTGCTTCATCATCATCATCATCAGCATGATTATCAACAACAGAGCATTGATTTATTTGATTACTGATTATAAGTATGGAGCATCATTATAGGAATGGAGCATCATTATAGGTATAGAGCATCATTATAGGAATAGAGCATCATTTTTGGCCTATAATCATCAGTGTCCCTGCCCCAATACCTTCTAGCATATCTGTAACAATAGGGTTTTTATATAGAGTTCTGCTGCTGCTTGAATTATGTGATCTCCAGCTCTGTAATCACGAGGATATATTCTACTTGTCAGAGAGAGACATTGAACCTGATTTATTATCCTTCACACTTTTATCACAAGCATCATTTTAATGAACACACGTCACCCTCCCTGCAGACAGCCAAATGCTTCCAAAGTGATTGCCTTTAATGGTTCACTTGAATACAAATTATAGTTCATAGAAAGAGTGAACTGGTGTGTTACTGTGTTGTACCTGCTTAAGCTTTATGCTGTATCATCCAGCGTGCAACCTCGATCCTTCTGACTGGTGATTATTTACCAACAATAGGTGAATTAGCCTTGGCACAGTATTCCCTTATAGCCAATCATCAATTAGCTTTGACCAGTCTGCTGCAGGTAGAATACTAAGTAAATATCAAAAATTGACATAAATTGTCTCCTTCCAACTCATTTCTCTTCTTGATCCAAAATGTGAACCTTGATGTTCTTAAATGCATTTTATTAAGGTGTAGATAGACTGCTGGGGCTCTCTATTAACACCTGCCTAATGAGTTTCATGGTACCATTGTCATTGGATCATACTTTCACACCTAAGTGACTGGGTCACTTGCCCAAATCATGAAAAACAGTCCCAGACTGTTAATTATCCTCCCCCAAACATTACAGTCAGCATAAAGCTACCATACAAATGGGATGAACCCCTGAAACAAGGGACCGGGGAATGTGTATTGATTAATCCCCATTCTTTTGTATGCTTGTAGCCAATCTGGCCAGATCAGTCACACTTCCATTGTACTTATGTATTTTACATCTTTCAAAAAAACTTTTACCACCCGTTGTGGGGGAGACAAAAGGGGGTGGGCCTATGCTGTCAACGGGACGGGCTATGGAGCGACAGCCAGAGGGCAGGATATGGAGCGACCGGGGGTGATTGGGAGCGGATCCTGGGTGGGGCCAGAGGCTTATCTTGAGGGTGTTACAAATTAAAATACCGGCTTGGTTGCAACACCACTTGAAGTGCTCCCCAAACCCCCTTTTTGTGTAGTCAAGCAGCTGAAATTTGCCAAGTTGCCAGATGGAAAAGTGTGAGCCATAACTCCACTGCTCCAAGTCCAACACTCCACTACCGTGTTCAGCATCGGCTTAGGCTTGTGTGGGGACACTCGCCAATATAAATACCAATAATAATCTTATCCTGACCTTTCCTGTAGGGACAATTGGAATTGGGATTAACTGCCTGCTATGGATGCTGCAAGGCACCACAAAAACTTAGACTCCTTTCTCTCCTAAACATTATGGAGAATGCCTCGGCCTGCTGTCTGGTAGTAATTATGGGAAAGGCACTGCTACTTGGGATGTACTGCCTGAATAAACAGCAAATTTCAGTGGAATAAAAACAACAACATTTATTGGCTCAAATTAACAGAACAAAAAACTAACATATAAAGCATACTATACCAAACAATGGATAGGTGTATCCCAGTGTCTCATGGTACCCACTCTCCTAACGCGTTTCGCACCATGTGGTGCTTCATCAGAGGAGGTGATGTACTGCCTGCTAGTAATCCTAGGCAGTAATACCACATATGTTATGGAAGAGCCACAGTGCAATGTCAGAGCAACTCAGCAGAACAGGAGGGTGTGGGGTATATAAATGGGCTGATTGTTCTCTAGGCACAATCATTATGGACTGCACCTTTGTGATGATGCAGTTGTTTTAGGGAGAGTTTGGCAAAAAGGTTAGGGAATATTTTAAACCAGACATGGGGCAGAGAAAGTAGTGGGTAATACTGGGTAATATTAAATAGGGACCTGGCATAGAAGGAGGACGTGAAGGTACTGAGATGGATTGGATTAGCCCAAATTAGCATAGCACTGGTCTACCGGGACACATGGAGAAATCTTAGTGGTCCCTGGCCCTAGTGAGTGCTGCTTCTCTGGGTCTGTAGAGCAGGTATATTTGCAGGGGGCATTGGGGTAGTCAGTGGTGGCAAGGCCCTGTAGGTCAGGTCCTCCAGTGTGCCCTTATTTCCCCAGTCCTCAGTGACTCAAATGATAAGAAGGACCAGCGTCAGAATCACATAATTTGGCAATACATATTATGGCATGATCAGGGGTGATCGGAAGCGGATCCTGGGTGGGGCCAAAGAGTATTACAAACTAAAATGTATTTTACATCTTTCAAAAAAACTTTTACCGCCCGTTGTGGGGGAGACAAAAGGGGGTGGGCCTATGCTGTCAACGGTACGGGCTATGGAGCGACAGCCAGAGGGCAGGATATGGAGCGACCGGGGGTTATTGGGAGCGGATCCTGGGTGGGGCCAGAGGCTTATCTTGAGGGTATTAAAAATTAAAATACCGACTGGGTTGCAACACCACTTGAAGTGCTCCCCAAACCCCCCTTTTGGTGTAGTCATGCAGCTTACATTCTCCTGGCATTCGCCAAGGTGCCAGATGGAAAAGTGTGAGCCATAACTCCACTGCTCCAAGTCCAACACTCCACTACCGTGTTCAGCATCGGCTTAGCCTTGTGTGGGGACACTCACCAATATAAATACCAATACTAATCTTATCCTGACGTTTCTTGCAGGGACAGCTGGAATTCAGCAGTGAGAGTTCCAAGTGGAGATTTTAGGAGAGGTGTACATATATTTTTAGTTATATTGTGTGCCCAAATACATAACACATACAATGTAGTTGAACTAAATGTGCATTTGGTTCTTTATAAGAAAGGTCACTGTTTATTCTTAATATATCAGCACAAATTTACTGCTATTACTGCTACAAATAATAATAATAACTAGAGAGGTACATTTCCTGAAGAAAATGTGAGTGGTGCTTGCCGTGGCAAAACTCGTGCCCCAGTATTACAATGTTTCCTTCAGTTTGGTTAATTGCCCCCTGCTGGGGCGATTAACTGCCCACCCCCTAGAAATGTCATAGCACCCCATTCCCGAATAAGCCGTACGGTTTGACACCTCATTCATGGGTCTACAACAATTGGTGGTTAATTGCCCCTGCTGGGACAATTAACCGGCCACCCCTCAGAAAAGTCAAAGCACCCCATTCCCGAATAAGTCGCATTGTTTGACACCTTATTCATGGGTCTACGACAAACGATGGTTAATTGCCCCTGCTGGGGCAATTAACCTCCCACCCCCTAGAAAAGTCATTGCACCCCATTCCCGAATAAGCCGCACGGTTCGACACCTCATTCATGGGTCTACGACAAACGGTGGTTAATTGCCCCCTGCTGGGGCAATTAACCGCCCACCCCTCAGAAAAGTCATAGCACCCCATTCCCGAATAAGCCACACGGTTTGACACTTCTTCAAACGTGCTAAATTTCATGTTTCAAAAATATTCCCTCTCTGCGCTACAATCCGTCAAAGTTGGCCTCAATGTTAAGTCTATGGGATTTTTGGGCCGGTTAATAGCCCCCTGCGGGGGCAATTAACCGCCCACCCCTTAGAAAAGTCATAGCACCCCATTCCCAAATAGGCCGCACAATTTGACACCTCACTCGACAAACGGCTACGACAAACAGTGCGGGACTAGTTACGCGCCAAACTTTTGTACGGAAGAAGAAGAAGAAGAAGAAGAAGAAAAATAAACCTGGGGGATAATAGTAGTGATGCTTTGCTTCGCAAGCCCCACTAATAATAATAAATATCAGCATGAATTTCATTTTTTTTATTCAAATTTGCTCATCAAAGATTTCTAGCGAGACCTGCATGGTACCTACCTCTCAGCCAATAAGTGCTTGGCTTTTCTCAGAAATGTTATTATTCCTACTTAATATACAGCCTTCGTGAAGGGGAGACTTTAGATCTCATGTGTATTGACACTGACCTTTCCGTAATAGCTTTTCTCATTTCTAAATAACGTTCAAAAAGGTAGATTTTGCTATTTTAAAAGCAGAAGGGAATATCCTTTAAACAGCTTCTTCTAATAAGGGTTCTTGAACTTTGAGCTTAGTGTATTCTCAGCTCTGTGCTTTCAAGGCATTGATGAATAACATCTTAAATATCATTTAAATACCCGTATGTATTCATTTGGATTATCTGTGCAACTTGGAGTGCAATTGCTGGGATGTACCACTGCACCTTGGCTATGGCTGCAGAGATCCAGAAAAGTAGCCCATGGGGATCTATTGCTCCTGCTAGCTGCCGCTGCAACTTGACTCTAATGCCTGATCAACATCATTCTGGAAAATGCCACTGCAACTTGGGATTTACTGCCTGCTAGGGATGCTGCAAGGTACCACAACAACTTGGACTCCTTTCCATCCTAGAATTTATGGAGAATGCCTCGGCCTACTGTCTATTAGTAATTCTGGGAAAAGGCACTGCTGCATGGGATCTACTGCCTTCTAGTAATCCTAGGAAGTAATACCGCTACTTGGCAAAAACTGCCGGCAGGAAATGTTTGGAAGAGCCACAGGGCAAGTTGCCATTGGCCAGCTACTAGTGGAACAGTGCAGTGTCAGAGCAACTCAGAAGAACAGGAGGGTGTGGGGTTTTTAAATAGGCTGATTTTTCTCTAAGCTACATCATTAGAATGGAAAGCACCTTTGCCATGATGCTATTTTAGGGAGAGTGTGGCAAGAAGGTTAATTAAACTAGACATGGGGCTGAGAAAGTAGTGAATTCTGGGTAATATTAAATAGAGACATGGCATAGAAGGAGGAAATGATGGTACTGAGATGGATTGGATTAGCCCAAATTAGCATAGGACCTGCCCACCGGGACACATGGAGAGATCTGAGTGGTCCCTGGCTCTAGTGGGTCTGTAGAGCAGATATATTTGCAGCGGCCATTGGGGTAGTCAGTGGTGGCAAGGCCCTGTAGGTAAGGTCCTCCTTAGTTCTCCAGTCCACAATGACCCAAATGATAAAAAGGACCAAAGTCACATGATTTGGCAATAAGTATTAAAAGCTAGAACATGGTTCAAAGGTATGCAGCAAATAGGAAAGGAGAGAGGTAAATCTATATGTTAAGAATGATATATATATATGCTATATATAAATAAAATAGTAGTAATTTGATGTAGTGATAAGGCTTAAGTCATATGGGTAAAACATGTAATAGACTGTAAATAAAGGGAAACTAGGATCAGCACATGTCCAGAAAGAAATGGAGGCAAGTTTGGGGCACATCTTAATCCTAAATAACAATAAATAATGGTTGGTTATTGGTAATAACACAAATTACAAATGTACAAACTATAGAACATCTGGGTGATAGTGACCATAATACTAATTGCATAATATTAGCACAAAAACATACACTGGGTCAATAAAGGCCATAACTCAAGGAAAACACATTTATTTACTTTAGTACAGGTATCGGATCCCCTTATCCAGAAACCCATTATCCACAAAGTTCAGAATTACGGAAAGGCCATCTCCCATAGACTTCATTTTAATAAAATAATTTACATTTTTAATAATGGTTTCCTTGTTCTCTGTAGTAATAAAACAGTATCTGTACTTGATCCCAACTAAGATATAATTACCCCTTATTGGGAGCAGAACAGCCCTATTGGGTTTATTTCATGGTTAAATGATTCCCTTTTCTCTGTAATAATAAAACAGTACCTGTACTTGATCCCAACTAAGATATAATTACCCCTTATTGGGGGCAGAACAGCCCTATTGGGTTTATTTAATGGTTAAATGATTCCCTTTTCTCTGTAATAATAAAACAGTACCTGTACTTGATCCCAACTAAGATATAATTACCCCTTATTGGGGGCAGAACAGCCCTATTGGGTTTATTTAATGGTTAAATGATTCCCTTTTCTCTGTAATAATAAAACAGTACCTGTACTTGATCCCAACTAAGATATAATTACCCCTTATTGGGGGCAGAACAGCCCTATTGGGTTTATTTCATGGTTAAATGATTCTCTTTTCTCTGTAATAATAAAACAGTACCTGTACTTGATCCCAACTAAGATATAATTACCCCTTATTGGGAGCAGAACAGCCCTATTGGGTTTATTTCATGGTTAAATGATTCCCTTTTCTCTGTAATAATAAAACAGTACCTGTACTTGATCCCAACTAAGATATAATTACCCCTTATTGGGGGCAGAACAGCCCTATTGGGTTTATTTAATGGTTAAATGATTCCCTTTTCTCTGTAATAATAAAACAGTACCTGTACTTGATCCCAACTAAGATATAATTACCCCTTATTGGGGGCAGAACAGCCCTATTGGGTTTATTCAATGTTTAAATGATTTTTAGCAGACTTAAGTTATGGAGATCCAAATTACAGAAAGATCCCTTATCCAGAAAACCCCAGGTCCGGAGCATTCTGGATAACAGGTCCCATACCTGTACAACTCAGAGTGTGCAGACCCATAAGAGAAGCCAGTGTCTGGGGACTTTCATTGTAAAAGTATTCACTGTATTTTAACTTTTAGGCCAAGTTAAAGTTAATAACAGATCCCGGAATGGAATGCTTTCTCAAGTACTTGTCACCACTGGTTTGGAGATAAACTGATATAATTCCAATACTCAAAAAGGGTTGACCTTCTCTTCCTGGCAATTATAGGCCTGTATTTTCTTGCTTTATATTACACAGTAAGTAGGAATTGTTGGTATTATTCGACATAAAGCACCGGATGAAGGATTGTGTAGAGAGCAGTTGTGGTTTAAAGGAAAGTGATACCCTCCGAATAATGTAGGCAGGAAATATACTGCATAAACAGCTCATATTTGAAATCCTGCCCCATCTAAATAAACCATTTTTGTAAAAATATACTGTTTTATTGTTATGTGCCACTGGGTAATCCCAAGTATAAAAATGTTATTTTAAGTACTAAGGGCCCAGGGACCATAGGAGTCACAGAGCACACAAACAAGCCAAGGCACACATACATGCTAGGCCCCATCAGCCAATGAATGGGCAGAGTTCTGCCTTTTACTCCCACACTACTTCCTTTTACAGTTAGAGCTGCATCACTTCCTGTCAGCTGATCTCTGAGGGAGCACACAGCCCATCACTAAATGGCGGCTCAAGGGAAAGGATGTAAAAGGGCAATATATACTGATATATATACTGCAGGGCACCCATGTGTGTACATGATGAATGTATGTGGTTGCATCGGGTGGGGCTCACACAGCTTGTAACACTGACTTCTGTTTTGCTGCAATTAAAGTCAATTACACAATCATCAGCCATTATCAGTGTAGCCCCTTTCATCTCCAGTAAAAGCTTCTGCATTCACAGGCTCCAAAGTGAGATTATAGAGTCTGAGACCTCAAACTGTCACACAGGCTTGTATTTAAAAGACTGATCCTGTCAGGTTTAATCAAGGCAGATCAATAGCTGGCAATAAGTTAGAGGGTGTATAAAATCTCGCTTATTCCCCTAACATTGCTGTAAGAACATGGTTCAATAGTAACACCTTGTGTCTGACAGGCAGAAATAACGGTGTGAGAATAGTAGAAGACACCGGGAAGATGAAGAGCATGAGAGATTTATATGGTAATGGAACTACTGAACTAATGCTATATACAGCTACTATAGGCACCATCTCTCCCTACTATATATATACACACACAGTATGTATATATAACTATCATCCCATGTGGATCGAAACGCGTAGATATTATACCTGAATAAAGAACTTGCTTTATTGATATTCATGCCGTGAGTGCTTTCTATGGACTGGATCTATATATAACTATATATATAAATATATATAACAACTTTCGACACAGCCAAAACGTTAGTTCCACGTCACAATAAATTACCACTTCTATTTAAGTCCTGTGAGTGTGAAATCTATCTTTTTGATATATATATATATATATATATATATATATATATAAAATCTTTTAATATGTGGTCATTAAATTAAAGGGGAACTGAAACAAAATCACTGTAATCTGTTCCTTCAAATGGTAGGAATAAATCCAAATGCAAAACAGTTCTTCTCTTTCAGCATCATTTGAAATCCTGTCAGGGGAGGAGGGACTAAAACACTGATGTTACAAATTCTCCACAGCTTACAGGCAGCATGCAGGAACTACATAACCCACAATGCATTGCACTGGGATGTCCCTTTCCCTATTGACATCACATGTGCAGGGAATTGTGGGATTGGGAGGAGGCAGGCTGAAGGCAGGCTGGGGACAGGCGACTACTGATACATTTTATTTGAGTCACAAAGTAGTCAGCCAGATCAGCAGGGGAACACGGGGCGGGGCTTAGGGAACTGTTCCAAACCATATTATTACATTAAATATCAGGAAAAGGCTGCATATTTTGGAATTGATGTATATTGCAAAGTTGCTTTAAAAAGCTTAAATAGTGATTGGGTGGAGTTCCCCTTTAATAAATGTTATTTAATATGGAAATATAATGAATAATATGTCTGTTTATGCACGGAAAGCCCTTACCTAATTAAAGATACTGCCTTAGGCTGGTCTGTTAGCAGCTTTGGCTAAAAGATAAAGCTTTCCCCCTTTATGGTGGAGCCCTGACAAGTCGGAGGACTGAGAATGTGTGGAATAATATTTCACACCACATTTTGTGCTTGTTACCACAGCTGCCGGAGTCTGTCATTCCTGAAGCGCTCACGTCTGCTTTTCCTTGTTACGTTGCGTATCTTCCCAGGAGAGTCGTGAGAATCGGCTTAGCGCTTCCGTCACGCTCGCAAACACACTTGTCATAAATATTTATTCTGCCCGTAAAGCTTCTGACACTTTTTTAAGCATATTTCATACTGAAATGGGATAAATGGTGAAAAAAATACACATTTTTACATGTGAGAATGGAATCACTGGAATTAAAAGTAAAAAGGGAGTCCAAGGAAAAGATTAGCTTAGTCCTGGAGAAAGCATTGCAGGTCTCCTATGCTCATTGTAATACAGGGACTTTACTAAATAAGTCAAATAAATATCAATATTTCATATTTTCATCTTATTTGGTCAGTTTCCACTTACTTTTACTTTGCTTTATTGGGTGAGCAACTCTACTGCTGCTATCTCTGAAACCAAAATGAAAAGAGGTAAATGGAAGAGGTAAGCTCAGAGCGGGTAAGGGGGGCAGCAGCATTAGCCCCTAAAGCCGCTGCAATTGTTTTTTGGCTGCTGACTGACCCCCCATTTGGAAGCTGGAAAAAGTCAGAAAGGCAATTAATTATAACAAATAAAAAATCAAGACCAATTGAAAAGCTGGTTTCCAACTCTTTCAAATGGGGGTCACAGACCCCAGCAGCCACAACTGTTATGATTATTGTTATTACTATTGATACTTTTTATTACTTATTTTTCTATTCAAGCCCTCTCCTAATAAGACTTCAGACTCTCATTTAAACCACTGCTGGTTGCTAGGGTACTTTAGACCCTAGCAAAGGCCATACTTGCTCAGATTTTAACCATACTGTATGACCATCTGGGTTTGCATGGCCAATCACGTGTCCCCTCAACTAATAATTCTGGAATCCTGGTAGATTGAGGGTTATCAGCCCTAACAAAGAAATTGTTGTTGGTTAGGGGAAAGGTAGTACCGGGGAGCTGCAGTGCTGGGGCTCATCCTCATCTCCTGCTGTTCCGAGGCAGCCAGGCAGGGCACTGGGAGCAACATCCAAGGGGTTGGTGAGCAGCATGTTGCCCCCGAGCCACTGGTTGGGGATCACTGTCATACAGTATCCATCTGTCTGGCCCATAGGCTAATTGTTCCAATACAATGTAAGTAGAGCACTCTCTCCTTATGGGATACTGTCAGGATTTTTATGGTGTATTTTTAAATTGCACTGGTTACAAAGCAAATAATTCACTCTGTCGTTTAAAATTGTATTCTTGAACCAACAAATGTATTTGTAGCTGTAATATTGGTGTGTAGGTGCCATCTTGGTGCATTGTGCCTGAGTCTGAGCTTTCAGCCAGCGCTATTAGAACTGCTTTCAGCTAACCTATTGTTTCTCCTACTCCCATGTAACTGGAGGAGTCCCAAGCCGGACTTGGATTTCTTACTATTGAGTGCTATTCTGATACCTACTGGGAGCTGCTATCTTGCTCCCTTCCCATTGTTCTGCTGATTGGCTGCTGGGGGGTGGGGGGATATCACTCCAACTTGCAGCGCAGCAGTAAAGTGTGACTGAAGTTTATCAGAGCACAGGTCACATGGCTGTGGCACCCTGGGAAATGAAGAATATGGCTAGCCCCATGGGAAAAACAGATTACAATGCAGGATTCTGCTGGAGAAGCTCTATTAACTGATGGGTTTTGGGGAAAAAAACCTGTTTTCCCATGACAGGATTCCTTTAAGTCTTTGGAGAAGAAGCGGAAAATGATTACACATCCTCCTCTTTATTTTATATTTCTATTAGACAGACACAAAGGATAAACTAAAGGGTAGGTAAAGCCTTTTCAAGGAAAGTGTTTAGATTTCAAACTCACATTGTTAACCTCAGCTTTCTCCCACTTGTACAAACACCCCCACAGAGTTTCACTCGCATTCACTGAATAGTAACACGTGATTCTTTGTGCGTGTGTTTGTTTTTCTCTCTGAGCAGATAATGCAATAAAAAAGCCATCTTGACCATATTGACATTAACTGAATAGGGGTGAAAGGGAAAATGGTGACTTATCACATGCTAAAAGTCTCCTTTGTCCTTCTCAACGGTTATTATTTTCCACAGGTAAGTGAATATATATGAAATGAAAGGGTATTCACACTGCAAATGTGCCTTTAAAGTCCTTCATTTGTATAAATATTTGTGCATTTTTATATTTTGTTGATTTTACATTTTCATTAGTGACACTATCAGCTACCCCAAATATAGGTGTTCAAGCATGTCAGGAACCAAGGGCCCGTGGCCACTGGTTCTTAAGAGTTTTAGTGCTGCCCCAAGAGGAAGCAGGAACTGGGCCACAGGCAGTCCAGTCGCTTGTATATAGAAACATACTTTATAATGTACAGGCTGGTTAACAAGGCAGATATATGTACAGGTATGGGACCTGTTATCCAGAATGCTCGGGACCTAGGGTTTTCCGGATAAGGGTTTTTTCTGTAATTTGGATCTCTGTAACTTAAGTCTGCTAAAAATCATTTACATATTAAATAAACCCAATAGGGTTGTTTTGCCTCCAATAAGGGGTAATTATATCTTAGTTGGGATCAAGTACAGGTACTGTTTTATTATTACAGAGAAAAGGGAATCATTTAACCATTAAATAAACCCAATAGGGCTGTTCTGCCCCCAATAAGGGGTAATTATATCTTAGTTGGGATCAAGTACAGGTACTGTTTTATTATTACAGAGAAAAGGGAATCATTTAACCATGAAATAAACCCAATAGGGCTGTTCTGCCCCCAATAAGGGGTAATTATATCTTAGTTGGGATCAAGTACAGGTACTGTTTTATTATTACAGAGAAAAGGGAATCATTTAACCATGAAATAAACCCAATAGGGCTGTTCTGCCCCCAATAAGGGGTAATTATATCTTAGTTGGGATCAAGTACAGGTACTGTTTTATTATTACAGAGAAAAGGGAATCATTTAACCATTAAATAAACCCAATAGGGCTGTTCTGCCCCCAATAAGGGGTAATTATATCTTAGTTGGGATCAAGTACAGGTACTGTTTTATTATTACAGAGAAAAGGGAATCATTTAACCATTAAATAAACCCAATAGGGCTGTTCTGCCCCCAATAAGGGGTAATTATATCTTAGTTGGGATCAAGTACAGGTACTGTTTTATTATTACAGAGAAAAAGGAAATCATTTTTAAAAATCAGAATTATTTGCTTATAATGGAGTCTATGGGAGATGGCCTTTCCGTAATTCGGTACTTTCTGGATAAAGGGTTTCTGGATAAGGGATCCCATACCTGTATTAGGCAATGTAAGTACAGGTAAACAGGCAAGGGCAGCAAGGTAGCTACATGTAAGTTTAAAGCAAGACATAAGGGGATAATAAGCTCAAAGTGCAAGGAAATGGGTCAGGGCAGGGTCAGGCTAAAGCCAATACCAGAAGTTGAACAGTAAAGAGTAATGTGCAGGGACCACAGGAGTACCTACTACAGGCAGGGTGACCAATGAGAAGGGTTGGTGACAATGGAATTTCTCACCAATTGGGTGCACAGTGACAGTATCACACAACGCGCCCCAAGCTGCTAGTGACACTGATGTCCCAAAGATGATGCAGCTCAGTGATGTTCTCATGAACATGCCAACCAGGCACATCCTTGCCAAAACGGGTTTCATAAATAGCACAATCCCCTAAGCTAACGTAAATAGGGAAATTAAATTCCTCAAGGAAAATGATACATGGATTGTTCTGTATTAATTACAACCCATATTCAGTGTGAGCCCTCCCTTAAAGGAACAGTAACGCCAAAAATGAAAGTGTATTAATGTATTTAAACTATAATGTACTGTTACCCTGCACAGGTAAAGTTGTGTATTTGCTAAAGTAACGGTACTATAGCTTATATAAATACGCTGCTGTGTAGCCATGGGGGCAGCCATTCAACCTGGAAAAAAGGAGAAAAGGCACAGGTTACATAGCAGATAACAGATAAGCTCTGTAGAATATAATGGGGCTTTATCTGTTATCTGCTATGTGCCTGTGCCTTTTCTCCTTTGAATGGCTGCCCCCATGGCTACACAGCAGCTTATTTATATAAATTATAGTAGTCTTTCTGAGGCAAACACACCAGGTGTACTAGCACAGGGCAATAGTACATAATATCGTAATTATTTTTATACACTTTCATTTTTTGGTGTTACTGTTCCTTTAATTAAACCATACACACAATGTATACAGCATACACACAATGTGGTTCATTAGAGTGACCGGTGGCCTGGCTGTACCCTGTACTGTGATTGGTCACACACCCAATAAAAGGTCTGAAAAGGGGTTATGATCTTTAGCCTATGAGTAAGTGCCCCTTAGGCACGAAACGCGCTAGGCTTCATACGTCCTAATAAAGATATATATTTTATCCCAAAAACTACTTAACTACTGCCTGCCCTCACACTTCAGTTACCTTGTAGCTTATTGACCGGTATACCAACTATTTCGTTACACTTTAATGAAACACTTAAGTTTAAATATTGTGTTAAAGGGGTTGTTTGCCTTTGAGTTACCTATGATGTAGAGAGAAATATTCTGAGACAATTTGCAATTGGTCTTCATTTATTATTATTTGTAATTTTTTTTAGTTATTTCACTTTTTGTTTAGCAGCTCTCCAGTTTTGAGTTTCAGCAGCTATCCGGTTGCTAGGCTCCAAATTACCTTAGCAACCAGGGAGTGGTTTGAATGAGAAACTGGTATATCTACAGTACTGTATATAGATCCCAGCTGCATTAACTATGTTATTTGTATATACTTGTTTTTGTGTTGCTTTTTCTACCTTATCAGTGTTATTAACTACATCGCCACTTATGAAGAAAACTGCATTAACCAGTCTGCATTGTGTTTGGCTACAATAAAAATCAATAACACGTCAGTTTATTGTTGGTTATATACATGCTTTGTTTATTCTCTTGTGCTCTCAAGACTTTCAGGGACAGGCTTTCTGTATTCTGAACGTGACAATGGCACCGGAACCAGATCTGCTCCTACGTACGGTCGAACCCTGGAGACCACAGAGCAGAGAATTTAGGGCATAAGTGTAACATCTATGGGGAGCTGGATCAGCGCTATGGAATATGTTGGCGCTTTATAAATAAATGTTAATAATAATGTATTCCCGTTGTATACCCTGTTGAACAAAGGAGAAATGAAAGGTGTTATGGTCGCTTCCAGTCCCTAAATGCAAGTTGCTTTGCAGAGCTAGGGTTCTATGTTTAGGTGCAGTCAAGCAGTGTGTATGTTCTCCCTGTTAGAGATGTAGCGAACTGTTCGGCGGCGAACTAATTCGCGCGAACATCGGGTGTTCGCAAGTTCGCAAACTTTTCGCGTATGTTCGCAATTTGGGTTCGCGTGGCGTTTTTCCGTGGCCTAAAAATGCCGCACAAGCCACACATGCTGTTTTTCAGCAAATCCCGTTTCCATTGTGCTAATAGCGCAAAATAGCAAAAAACGCAGCGTATTTCTGCTATGTCTGCCAGCTGCCTTTGCGTATACATAGGAATAACTTGCGCTTTTACGCAACGCTGTGTCAACAAAGTATTTTTCAGAGAAATTTTTGCCCTTGATCCCCCTCCTGCATGCCACTGTCCAGGTCGTGGCACCTTTTAAAGGAACAGTAACACCAAAAAATGGAAGAGCTTTAAAGTAATAAAAATATAATGCACTGTTGCCCTGCACTGGTAAAACTGGTGTGTTTGCTACAGTAACACTACTATAATTTATATAATAAGCTGCTGTGTAGCCCCGGGGGCAGCCATTCAAGCTGGAAAAAAGGAGAAAAGGCACAGGTTACAGAGCAGATAACAGATAAGCTTTGTAGAATACAATAGTGTTTTATCTGTTATCTGCTATGTGCCTGTGCCTTTTCTCCTTTGAATGGCTGCCCCCATGGCTACATAACAGCTTATTTATATAAATTATAGTAGACTTTCTGAAGTAAACACACAACTTTTACCAGTGCAGGGCAGCAGCACATTATATTTTAGTTACTTTTATACACATTTATTTTTTGGTGTTACTGTTCCTTTAAACAACTTTAAAATCAGTTTTCTGGCCAGAAATGGCTTTTCTAGGTTTTAAAGTTCGCCTTCCCATTGAAGTCTATGGGGTTCGCAAAGTTCGCAAACTTTCGCACTTTTTGGCGTAAGTTCGTGGATGGGTTTGTGAACTTTTTTTTTGAGGTTCGCTACATCCCTACTCCCTGTACTTGCATTGGTTTAGGCCAGGTACCCCAGCTTTCACCTACACGCTAAAAACAAATAGCTCTGGGTATTTCACTATTTGTATACCTCACATCACAGCGGTTGAATTCTGTCTCTTTGGAGTCATGGATAAAATAATACCACTCAATGTCTCACATACTGTGCAGATCGTTACTATCCTACGCCAAAAAAGCTATAATTATGCAATAGTTAAAACCTGCTACTCCCAATGTTTCTCAGTGGATCAATTTAGTCAATAAAATGCTACCAATGATTAAACTTACTTATGAAGCCAGGGGAATCCTGGATAAGTTTGATAGGGTCTGGGGACCATGGGTAGACATCTATCCTCTACCTTAAGCACAACCGGCAACTACAACTAACACATGCTTAAGATAGGTTTCATTCCATAAGGCAGTGATCCCCAACCAGTGGCTCGGGGGCAACATGTTGCTCACCAACCCCTTGGGTGTTGCTCTCAGTGCCCCCAAACCAGGGAGTTATTTTTGAATTCTTGACTTGGTTTTGGTTGAATAAACCCAGATGCACTGCCAAACAGAACCTTATGTAGGCTTCCTTATAGGGGCTATCTAATAGCCAATCACAGCCCTCATTTGGCACCCCCAGGAACATGTTTTATGCTTGTGTTGCTCCCCAAGTCTTTTTACATTTCAATGTGGCTTACAAGTGAAAAAGGTTGGGGACCCCTGCCATAAGGAATAGGCTCTCCAAAAATAACTGACTGTATTTTTTCTTCACAAATCCTTATTTTTATGCTTTGTATTCTGCAATTGTTTGTTCTTGATTTATAGACTGTATCGGCATTTTCTGTATATTGACGACTCCAATTTCTGAGCTATCAATGTCTGTTATTAAATGTTTGTTTAATAAAATAAATAAATACTTAAAAGAAAAGTAACAATAAAACTGTAGCCTCACAGAGCAATAAAAGAGTTAGAAGAAGAAGGAGAAGAAGAAGGCAAATAGTTAAAAACTATAAAAGATAAATAATGTAGACCGATTAAAACGTTGGTTAGAATTGGCTGTTCTATAACACACTAACTGTGAACTTAAAGGAGAAGGAAAGGTAAAAACTAAGTAAGCTTTATCAGAAAGGTCTATGTAAATACAGCCATAAGCACTCACAGAAACGCTGCACTGAGTCCTCTGTAAAAAAAAACTGGATTTGTTGTCTCTTTATTTTCCTGTGCCAGAGACATGCAGCTCTCTCCTCTCTCCTGCTCCCCCCCCTAAAGAATGCTAAGAACTCCCTCCCCCTTAGGAATGTGGATCTGAGCCAATCAGCAGGAAGCTGACTCATAGTCTTAGACACTGAGCATGTTCACTTGGTCTCGGTCTTGGTGCAGGAGCGAGGCATTATGGGAACTTTCTTTACAGAGCTCAGCATTTTTTTTTTTTCCTATGAGGCTTCTGATCATCTGAACTGGGGGAAATATGGGGAGACTTAAGGGCACTATTGAGACAACTGAAGGTATGCCTGCAGCTTGAGATTAACTCTTTACTAGCCTTTCCTTCTCCTTTAAAGGTGAAGAAGATTCACAGAGGAAACTACCTCACCTACCTAGCATAGACCTAGTTTTTTGTAATAGGCCAGTATGACTTACATCATACTGAGAGAAGTTTGGTGGACATGGGGGGGGGGGCACGTACAGCTAGGAAAGGTGATGTAAGACAGACAGGAGGCAGATCGAAGGCAGGCCGGGGCTGAGGACTACTTGTTACAAATTTACCAGCAAGTACATTGCCAGTATATTATTAATACTGGCAACGGCCTTGGCTTATATTTTACCAGCTGGGTGGCAACCCTAGGGTGTATATAGGAGGCAGGTATAGGAAGGCCCTATGGGATATGGCAAGAAACCAGTGAAAGGTGTTGAGGCCCCCTGCACAGACCTGGCAAGTCTGGTGCCCTGGGCTAAGTCCTGTAAAGGCGGCCATGCTGCACCCATAGGAAGGCAGTGGAGGCTGATGTGAGAGTGGGAAGGGACACTGAAGGGACTGGGGAATGTTATTGCCTGTTTGAAAATTATACAAGCTGACTGTTTAAATAAGGGTGCTTGGATTGGTTTGCTGGTGCCTGAGTGAACCTTCCCAGCACCCTTGTGTTTTTAGGGGGGTAACAGTAATCAGGGGGAATTAATCTCTACAAATTGCCCATAGTGAGTGAATGTAATAGGGGCCTTAGATTGTAAGCTCTATAGGGACAGGGACTGATGGGAATGATGTATAATGATTTATAATATAAAAGGTTAGTGCTAATGGTTAAAGCATAACTAGTCTGACCACTAGATGGCAGTGGAGTTTAGGTTAATTGGAGAAATAATAAAGGTATTAAGAAAATGTAACAGTGAATAAAGTAGGGATGCACCGAATTTACTATTTTCGGATTCAGCCAAACTCCGAATCCTTTGGAAAAGATTTGAGTACCAAACCGAATCCGAATCCTAATTTATTTATGTAAGTTAGGATACGGAAGGGTTAGAGAGCGCCATGTTTGTGTGACAAAAAGTCACACGATTTTAAGGATTTGGATTCGGTTCAGCCAGGAGCGTGGATTTAGCCGAATCCAAATCCTACTGAAAAAGGCTGAATGTTGGCCAAATCCAGAACCGAATACTGGATTTGGTGCATCCCTAGAATTAAGGGGACAGGAAAAGGAAATATGGTGGCCATGTTGGCAATGGGAGAGTCAGGGCCAGAAGTCTGAGTGAGGGAGAGAGTAGGCTACAGTGATAACTGTGGTTATGAATAGGCTGTAATAATAAAAACTGCCCCCTGGTTAAGCAATCGGCTCTCCCATTATTCCAGTTAGAACTTTACATCTGTAGGTTCATAGGCTTTGCCTTCCTTTTCCTGTATTCCCCTTTTTCCTACTGTTGCACCTCCCACTCCCAAGCCTTGTGGGATCACATGTTCCTTACAATTCTCCTCAAAAAAACATTTTCATCAGTTGAATGCATTTGATTCAAAGTTCTAAATATTGTAGAATGAATTCAAAGCACAATATAAATATGATGGAATTCCGACAGCAGACATTTAACCTTTCAGATGGTCCAATCACAGAGGCCAGTGAATTATATATGTAGATGGTGCTCCTCTGGTCCTGCCATGAGTGCTGCTCATTAGTCCACATGCTGGAGAATGCCAGCGCCATAGAATGAATTTTTAAAATGGTATTATTTACTGTTTTAAAACTGTCAGCTCCAGTGGCCACTCAGAGAACCTTGTACAATTAAATCCTGGCTGTCCCAGTATTAGCCAAAGGGGCTACTTTTGCCCAAGCAATTGCCCAGCCAGTGGACACTGGGGTTTGGAGACCCAAAAACTCAAAGCACAGCAACATCAGAACATTACTCTGTTTTCCTTCTGAAGGAATATCTCTTTGACTATACACTTTCAGGAACTGACCAGTAGGTGGCACTGTTGGTACAACATTACTTATATTGAGAGTAAATAAAAACTAAAATAGCTCTGAAACTGAATAAACAATGAATATAAATTGCAAAAGTGCTTAGAAAAACACCCAGGGCAATTTTACATTATTTATTTTGTCTAAGACTTTAACCAATTTCTTTGCTTTTCAGGAGTTACACAGATTTTTATTATTTTTATTATTTTACACAGATTTATAAATATGGACCTTGGTAATTCCATGAATGAACATACACCATTCATGGCAAACAGCATGATATCAAACACATATAATATATATACAATAAAGCATGTTCTGTTGGCATTACCAATAAGATTAAACAAGTCACTGGTGAATGTCACTTGAACACGTAGAGTAATCACGGCGCTAATGCTTCTGTGAGACCCTTATTAATGCCCCCATACTGAAAACTCAGCAGTAAGTCGCACTGATTTGCCACTAGCTGCTGTCAGTTTCCTGAACAATGCATCTCGGCAGCCCACGGCCAACTTCTACAGCTAATTTGCATGATTGATTGGAAATAACCACAATTAAATTCAGCGCAGCTTCCCTATTATTGTGGAACATACGCACTACGAGGTCAAGTCATTTGTTTATGTTCTTTTCTGTTTAATTATGTATTCCTTACATTGAAGTGATTCTCTGGTCTACTTTCCCTTTAAAGGCATTGGCGCCACCTGGTGAACAAATGGTAAATGGCGCCCTGGAAAGCGGGAAGACAAAATAACATGATGTAAATGCATAAATGAGCAATTTCTTATCTACTGGATGAGACTACAGAGCACAGCTTGCAGCAAATGGAAATGGCATTGTGTAATGGTGAGCTTGTACATCGCTTCTCTTTATTAGCCCTTGCCTCTTCCTTCACTATATCAGGGAAAATGACTTTATTTGTCCCTGAGGGACTGCAGACCAAGGTAGCAGCTCAAGCCAAGGTTGTTTCTTTTTAGATGTTGAACAATTCCTATGTTTGCAACTAGACTCCTCAATAATGTGAAAAGTGTGTAATTTGATATTATCATTAGGGCCCTCTTACCTCTTCTTATCACATAGGGGTGCACATAGGGAGTGTTGCCCAGAGTAGGTTCCCAGTGTACAGACTCGGGGCTAGATAGAGAATCGCCTGGGTTTTACTTGGGAGAATTATAACCTGAAAGCTGGAAGTAACCCTTTGTTGCCCTGCGGGGATAGAGTCATTGTGCCCAAGTACTGTGAGTATAAGCCTGACCAAACCGATATGTGATATTCCAGAGACCTGCACTGTTGTCTGTTACTGTTCCTTTGTGGATCTGAACCAATGGTGAGTTACAGTTGCACACCCCCTTGGCCTCCAACATATGCGAGGGCTCGTGCCTGGGAGAAATAGCAAAGTTGGTGTATCTTATGGTATATCTTATGGTATACAAATACCTAATTTACCATAGCACAAATTACAACATCAAATATGATTATAATCATCTGTGTCATGCATTTTGCAAATGTCATTACACAGGTAAGAAGGTCAAATATTAATAATGCAAGGTGTATATAGCTTTGCCTTTAACAGCCTTGACCCCTGGCTGGCAGCTAAGCAGCACTATATCTGTGGCACAGTGGGCTCTCTTGGGTTCCCTTTGAAGATACTTTGAAGAGCTTTTCTCATTGGCTCCTCAACGCCCACTACTTCCATCTGCAACTTCATTAAGCCCAACTTCAAGCAATTTCCCAGTCAAGTATCTATACAGTACAAGCCTTTCCGCTCTGCTTGATCATTAAGCTGTAATGCTGTGATCTGGACGCAGTCATTATGCTGAGTTCCTGACCCTGATTATGAGTTTCTGATCCTCTGTTCCTGCTTCCTGGGGGCCTTTGTTCTGTGGCTCTCCTGGCTCTTGGACTCTATGCCAGATTTTCATGGTTCTCTGTATGTGGCCCAACTATTGGGCACTGCTACTGAACTGCCACTTTGAGCTTGCCCCAATCTAAAGTAACCCCATACACCTATTTCCATCACCTGCAATATAGTCCTTATGCAGTATTTATGGGGTCCCCGACCTTTCTTACTCGTGGGCCACAGTCAGATATAAAAAGACTTGGGGAGCAACACAAGCAACATAAAAGTTCATGGAGGTGCCAAATAAGGGCTAAGATTGGCTATTAGGTGCCTCTATGCACACTATCAGCTTACAGGGGGCTTTATTTGGTAGGAAATCTTGTTTTTATTCAACCAAAACTTGCCCTCAAGTGAGGAATTCAAAAATAACTCCCTGGTTTGGGGGCACTGAGAGCAACATCCAAGGGGTTGGGGAGCAGCATGTTGCCCCTGAGCCACTGGTTGGGGATCACTGCAGTATTTATTCTCTCACCTGCCTCTTGTGTATTTGTAGGCCTAAAAAGGTACATACCAACATATTTACTACAAGGAAGATACAATATGGAGTAGTGTTGCCCATTAAAACCCACATAACAGTTGTCCAAGTTTCACACTTAGGGGCACATTCATTAAAGTACGAATCTGAATCACGAAATCTGATCATTTCTGATGATTGCAAAAGTCACAAAAATAGGGCTCAATGGCACTCTGCAGCTCCAACCCGGCCCAAGGAAAGTCACCCATAGGGCTCAATGGCACTCTGCAGCTCCACCCGGCCCAAGGAAAGTCTCCCATAGGGCTCAATGGCACTCTGCAGCTCCAACCCGGCCCAAGGAAAGTCTCCCATAGGGCTCAATGGCACTCTGCAGCTCCAACCTGGCCCAAGGAAAGTCTCCCATAGGGCTCAATGGCACTCTGCAGCTCCAACCCGGCCCAAGGAAAGTCTCCTATAGGGCTCAATGGCACTCTGCAGCTCCAACCTGGCCCAAGGAAAGTCTCCCATAGGGCTCAATGGCACTCTGCAGCTCCAACCTGGCCCAAGGAAAGTCTCCCATAGGGCTCAATGGCACTCTGCAGCTCCAACCCGGCCCAAGGAAAGTCTCCCATAGGGCTCAATGGCACTCTGCAGCTCCAACCCGGCCCAAGGAAAGTCTCCCATAGGGCTCAATGGCACTCTGCAGCTCCAAACTGGCCCAAGGAAAGTCTCCCATAGGGCTCAATGGCACTCTGCAGCTCCAACCCGGCCCAAGGAAAGTCTCCCATAGGGCTCAATGGCACTCTGCAGCTCCAACCCGGCCCAAGGAAAGTCTCCCATAGGGCTCAATGGCACTCTGCAGCTCCAACCCGGCCCAAGGAAAGTCTCCCATAGGGCTCAATGGCACTCTGCAGCTCCAACCCGGCCCAAGGAAGTCTCCCATAGGGCTCAATGGCACTCTGCAGCTCCAACCCGGCCCAAGGAAAGTCTCCCATAGGGCTCAATGGCACTCTGCAGCTCCAACCCGGCCCAAGGAAAGTCTCCCATAGGGCTCAATGGCACTCTGCAGCTCCAACCCGGCCCAAGGAAAGTCTCCCATAGGGCTCAATGGCACTCTGCAGCTCCAACCCGGCCCAAGGAAAGTCTCCCATAGGGCTCAATGGCACTCTGCAACTCCAACCCAGCCCAAGGAAAGTCTCCCATAGGGCTCAATGGCACTCTGCAGCTCCAACCCGGCCCAAGGAAAGTCTCCCATAGGGCTCAATGGCACTCTGCAGCTCCAACCCGGCCCAAGGAAAGTCACGGTACCGTAGCTTGAATGAATCCGAAACTTTCGTACTCGTTGGCGACAAATACGATTTTGTCTTACTAATGTGTCTAAATGACATACAAGTCAGGTGATGTGTAGAGAGCACTACATGCCTACCTACCTCTTATGAATACAGTGCTGCTGAATGCAACCAATTCATATATGTTTAGGGCAGAGTGCAGAATAGTTAATTGCCTCCAACTTCAACCATATTTATATGTTTTCTTAATGTAAAATGTAAAGTCCAGCAGGTTCCACGCTCTGCTGCAATAAAAAATAGCATGATCCGTTCCTTTAAATATCCTGCAATAGAATACTGTCATTATTCTCATTCAAAGTTGCTCCATATTTATGTTCCTCTATATTTATTCAACAAGTGCAATTTCAGGAATAATTTACTTGAAGGGCAGCAAAAAAAAATACATTTCTATCTATAGTGACACTTGATCCTAAGTTGCCTGAGTGGCTTGCAGCTAATCTCAGCTAATGTCATTGTTTGCCATTCATTGGCCCATAGGAACCATCAGCAATTAGCTTTACTGAGTGTCTTAAAGGTCAAATAAATATATATATATACAGGTATGGGACCCATTGTACAACTGCTCTGAGCAACTTGTCCTGCCAGCTGTGAGATTAGGGTCAACTGGGCTGCAATTTCCTAGGCAACTGCCCTGCATCAGCTACTGGCCAAGGGAGCTTATTGTATTGTTTAAAGGGAAACTTTACCCCCATACAATGTAGGTCTCTATAAAATATATTATATAAAGAGCTCATATGTAAAACCCCACAGCCCATCACTAAATGGTGGCTCAAGGGAAAAGATGTAAAAGGGCAATATTTACTGATATATAAGTAAATAGTAACCATAAGTATTCATTTTGGGGGAATAGTTTTCCTTTAAGGCTGAAGGCACAAATAGCATTTTCTCTGCTGGTATAAATATAAATATATATTAGTCTCATAGTTGTAGCAATATGTCGTGACTTTCACGCTCCGTTAATCAGCTAATATTAGTGTCTGCGTGCAAAGCTACGGCCGCACTTGGGACAATGGGACTACAAGAGATTGATAGTGCACTTTCCTTTAACAACATTCACTTACAGTGGGTTCCAGTTGGGAATTTGCCAGATTGATATGTTTCAGTGTCACGCACGCTCCTTCCTTATATCACAAGCAGGGCAAGCCTTACTGTGCTGGGGACGCTGGGGACGCTGGGGATGCTGGGGGTGCTGGGGGCGCTGGGGATGCTGGGGGCGCTGGGGATGCTGGGGATGCTGGGGGCGCTGGGGATGCTGGGGGTGCTGGGGACGCTGGGGACGCTGGGGACACCGTAAAGGCAACATAATGACATGGTTTACGGAACCTGTGCTGGTAATTGTGTGCTGCTCAGCCAAATGTATAGTGTCTTTCTGCCTTGTTTGGTGCTGGAGGGCCCCGAAGTGCAGTATAATTAAAATGAATCCAATAAAAAATATGTAACCAAGCAGTTATTGACAGACAGTAATAACATATGTGGCAATTTCGTTCCTTGACAGTGATCTGCAGAGCAGTAAAGGGAATTAGGGTCATGACGGGGCTGGGAAATGGCTCCATCACCCCCTGTTCCATTGTTCGCATGATTGCCCCATGTAGCTGGTTGGCCAGAGGGTGAAATGTAGGCATGGGGGGGCAAACCTTTACTTCATTTTCCATTATACAGAGCATTGAAAGGGTTGTTCACCTTTAAATTAAATTTTAGTATCATGTAGAGCAGGGATCCCCAACCTTTTATACCCGTGAGATACATTCAAATGGAAAAAGTGTTGGGGAGCAACACAAGCATGAAAAATAGTATCTAGTAGAATTAAGTCTAAAACAACTGGACTTTTCTGAGTTTTTCTTGAAAACGTTTCACCACTCATCCGAGTGGCTTCTTCAGTTCAAATGACTGGTAGGGAATTCCCCGGTATTTAAAGACACCGCTTGTCACCAACATACAATGGTGCGTTGACATCCTTACCCCGGCAGTTTCACAACAGTTCACACTTCCAGTCATGTACTTTGAAGGATTAACACCTTCATCAATGAGAATCTTGGTACCATTGTGATTGGATCATACCTTCTTACACCTGTCAGTTTCAGCTAACACCTAACTGAACAAGTTCAATGGAACCATTGTGATTGGATGTCTGTGACTCTACTACCATCAAGAGTTTAAATACCGGGGAATTCCCTACCAGTCATTTGAACTGAAGAAGCCACTCGGATGAGTGGTGAAACGTTTTCAAGAAAAACTCAGAAAAGTCCAGTTGTTTTAGACTTAATTCTACTAGATACTATATATCATGACCTGGATGAATGAGAATCTTCATAGACAAGCATGAAAAATGTTCCTGGGGGTGCCAACAAGAGCTATAATTGGCTACTTAATAGCCCCTATGTTGACTGGCAGCCTACAGAAGGCTCTGTTTGGCATTATACTTGGTTTTTATACAACTAAAACTTGCCCAAAAGCCAGGAATTCAAAACTGAGCACCTGCTTTGAGGCCATTGAGAGCAACATCCAAAGGGTTAGAGAGCAACATGTTGCCCCCTGAGCCACTGGTTGGGGATCACTGATGTAGAGAGTGCTATTCTGAGACAATTTGCAATTGGTCTTCAATTTTCTTTTTCCCCCTCCTGCCAACCAGCTACATGGGGCAATCATGCAAAAAAAATGGAACAGGAAGTAGTGTGGGAGTAAGAGACAGAACTCTGCCCAATAATTGGCTGATGTGACCTAAAATGTATGGGGCCCATTTATCAAAGTCTGAATTTCGGACTTCTAAAAGTACAATCAGATTAAATTCGACAATTT